>NC_040288.1:32891865-33195459 GCF_004118075.2 Vigna unguiculata
ACGTGGTCTTAAACTGTTTTTTTTTAAACCTTGTAGTGGAGACTGAATAGTTACTTTTTTTATCTATTTTTTATGAATTGCCTTGTTTCTTTCAAGCTCTTCTGTTGGCCGTTGGCTGAGAGTTTGAGTTTTATTATAACATTTGTTTATGGTGGTCTTCTGCCGCCAACTATTGTGTTTTGTACACATTCACTGATTAGCTTTTGTCTGGTGATTAGTATGTATTGCTTTGCTTTCAAGCTTTATTTGTACTCTGGTGCTTATTTATGAGCAATGAGCATTGAAGAGTTGTGTGTTTTTATGGGCAAATAGTTTTGTTTACGGTTCTTGGTGGACGGTTGTTGTGAGCAGTTGTATGGTACTGGATAGCAAACTCTGAAGTATCTTGTAATTGGTGGTTGTGTTTGGGCTTGGTTCAGATGTGTTCAACATGCAAGATTTAAAAATTATAATGTGTTTGGATTGCTTTTTGAGTGACTAAATGGTACATTTTTACATTCTAAGACAGAAATTGAAGAAGCAACACCAGTGTATCAATGAATATAATGTACATTATGTTGAAACAAATTGTTGCTTCATTTCTGTTTGACATGGTTGTGGATCCTGAAGTAGTTTCCCAGTGGAGCTTCACCTTATGTTTGTCACGTAAATGTGTTTTGTGTCCCTACAATTGACATGGTAAAGAATCTAGTTGGACTCTTCCCAAACAAAGGTATAAATGAATAAAAATTTGAAGCTAAGTGGATATTAGATAGGTTTTGTGATTATGTTCACTTGTGATGACATTCCCTTGTATGGTGTTTTGATTAGACCCGCTTTTTCATAAACTGCCATTGCTTTCTTATCCTGTCAATTTGTTCATCTTGAATTTCAATTTTGCAGACAAACTTGATTAAAGAAAGCATTAGAATGGGATACAATGATTTTGGAGACTTTTATTATGCTCATGGTCAATTGGGGGAAGCTTTTAAAAGTTATGTCCGAACTCGGGATTATTGCACCACATCAAAGCACATTATTCACATGTGTATGAGTGCAATTCTTGTCAGCATAGAGATGGGTCAATTTCCTCATGTTACAAGCTATGTTAGCAAGGCAGAACAGGCACTGGATGTCCATGACTCAATAATTGTTGCAAAGCTACGATGTGCTGCTGGATTGGCTAATCTAGAGGCCAAAAAGTACAAACTTGCTGCCCGAAAGGTCATGATCTATGAAATCCCTGACTTGGATTTAGGGATTCAACTATTCATTTATTATTTTTGATGTGTGATAACATATCAACATAATTGCTTATAACTCTGTGAACCTCATTTTCATTTATTAATGCAGTTTCTAGAAACAGGACCTGAACTGGGAAGTCACTATAATGATGTAATCGCACCTCAAGATGTTGCAACATATGGAGGACTTTGTGCACTTGCTACATTTGATAGGGCAGAGTTAAAGGCAAGTACTCCAATATATTATTATGATGTTTCTTCTTATCAATGACTTCCCAGAGACATTGATGATGTCATCTTTATTTATTTAATTGTTCAATGCTTGGCAGAGCAAAGTTATAGACAATTCCAACTTCCGCAATTTCTTAGAGCTAGTACCCGAAGTAAGGGAACTGATAAATGATTTTTACTCGAGGTAAGTTGGTCTTCTCATTTATTGTCGTTCTATTATGTCACGAAGTTGGAACTAGTCACTCGGCATCACTTTTTATTTTTTTGGTTAACTTAATTCGAATTAAATTACGAAAATACATGAAGTTCTTCATTTGTGGTGCTAAGCTGTCTGAAAAAAATATCGGATTTTTAAAAAGTTGGATTGGAAGGTTTGCGTGGAGAGTATGACATCAATTTCTTAGACAGTTAGACGGTAATCGATTGCTGCGAGGTTAGCTATGTGTGTTATATTGATTATTGATTATTGATACAATTAAACCTTTTCTTTTGGCTTAATAAGTGGTTGGTTATAGTTCAAGTCCTTTTGAGTTGTGTTCTGCAAATTAAGACATTGTATTTTAAGAATTCAATTTTCATGTGTTGATGTAATAAAATTTGAACTGTCAACTACTTAGAAATCGTCTCAACCATGAGATAAGTCAATGAAGTTATGATACATAACAATGTGATTAATGTCTGAGTGCTGTGCATACAAATTAAATTCTCATTTTTAATATTGTTGAATTGATGAAATCCGACAAAGGGCTTGTTACATGGTTACATATTTCAATATTTATTTTACTCTTAATTGTTTTACATTAAAATATTTATGTATATTCAAATATGTATATCTTGCTCAAATTGTTTCCTTGCAGTGGCTTACTTACTGTCCTTAAATATCTTTTCTGTGGTTTTATGGGGAGAATATATTTATTTCGATCTCTTTGCTTCCTTTTAACAGCCACTATGCTTCATGTCTGGAATACCTTGGGAACCTCAAAGCAAACCTATTACTTGATATACATTTGCATGACCATGTTGAGACACTTTATGATCAAATTCGTCACAAAGCCCTTATCCAGTACACACACCCATTTGTGTCTGTTGATTTGAACATGATGGCTAATGCATTCAAGACAACTGTTGCTGGACTTGAGAAAGAGCTAGAAGCATTGATTACTGATAATCAGATACAGGTCTGGTTGACTTAATTTGCCTCGATTAGGTTGAGTTTATAATGAAAAAAATCAACATATCTGCATACTTCTCCTTTTTCAATATGTCTGTGGCCAAATAACTTTGGAGATGATTCTATTTTTTATACCTTTAGCCCACTAGGGTCGGCCTAGTGATTGGGGGTTACAATTTTCTTTTTGTACCGTTACAATCAAACAGTCTAAACAAGATTTAAACAGTATTATTGGTGGAACCTTTTGCAGGCTCGAATTGATTCACACAACAAAATTTTGTATGCACGGCATGCGGATCAAAGGAATGCCACCTTCCAAAGGGTTCTAGAAACTGGAAGAGAATTTGATCGTGATGTTCGTTCCATGTTACTGAGATCAAATCTTATCAAGCATGATTACAATCTTAGAGCATTAAGGAAACTTTAATTATGAACCACCGATAATGGAATGAAGTTGTGGTTTTATACATATCACCGGGCACAGGCATTGGTCAACTGTGATGGAGCAAGTTTCTAGAGTGAAGGTAAGATTGCCTTACCTCATGCTGGATTCAATCAACGTTGCAAAACGTACGTTTGTGCAAACATTTAACGGAACGGCATATTATGCTTTCTTTTTGTATATACTCTTTCATAATTTCGATTATTTTGTCACAAGATATTCATTTTCTGGTTTTAACCCGCATCTCTTTTTCGGTAACTCCGTTGCGTAAGACAGAGTCTTGATGGTCTAAAAATCATTCTCATGACCTGTTATTTCAACTCCTTTAACTAGCCTATTTGGCATTGAAGTTTCCAACCAAGTAACCCTTTTCTTACCTATCAAAAAACTGTTGGAGGGGGGTTGGCTGATTGGGTTTATCTGCTTTAAGTTTTAATTGTTTGATGATTCTTAATCTTAGTAGTAGTATTATGACGAATTTTACTTATTTTAATGGTTTTATGGAAATTAAAGGAACCAATTACCATGGGACTTTATACTATAGATGGTGAAATCTGATTGATTTGGTTCAAGTGTCTCATTTCATGTTTTGTTGCATGATGCAAACAAGTGCTTGTATTTTTTGTTACGTACTAGGGGTATATTATCTTTACTAATAATTGAGTTTAATATTAGGCTGTGTTATTTATATGATCAAATGCTGAAAAGTAAAGTTATCGTACTACATAAAAGAAAGCAAAATTAACCGTTTATACCAAGGAACTTTGTATATTTTTTCGTGAGTAATATCCTTTTATAAAAGGGAAATTTTAATCCTTTAATTAAAAGTTTACTTTTCACTAATATACTAAAATGGTATGGTTACACAGCCAAGCTTTGACGGTGAAATGTTTTAGTGACTACAATTTTGTACACCATTAATGTTCGTTTGTCCTATGTAATATGCCAGAATTGAAAGGACAATTTAAGGATATAATTTTATGCACTTCTAGTAGTATAAATTTCCAACTTTGACATTTACTGTGAATAGCTGAGCCACGCTTAAACTTTAAATCTAAACTGTTTGAGATCTCTCAATTCTAAATTACTATTGCGTTTCTCAACTCCACTTTCACATTGTACAACAATTACAGACATGTGGATAAAATCATCTGACAGATATTAAATGAACATGGACTTTTTTATATGCACGTAATTTTGTCAGCAAGGCTACAAGGGGTTTACCATATTACCTGTATCCACCAAAAAAAGACATTCTAACTTTAATTAAAAATTCAAAAAAATATGGATTCTTTGTAATTTATTATATTGATGGTGTACTTTTATATGAGCGTAAGTATTTAAATGATTTCCTTTGAACTTTAAAAACTTATATAAAACTATAAATTACTATTAATTATACTCATAACCACATATTCTACGATGAATTTTGTTTCTAATTCCAAACATAAAATCAAGGTGGGAAATAAAAAACATAACACAAAAACCCAAATTCTAAATGATTTATGAACTTCGTTTTACCCTCAATTCGTTTTAAGATGATGTTAAATTTTTATTTGAGAAAATGGCGGACATATCTTGCACTATTTTTGTGGCAGTTCTGAAGCACATGCTGTTCCAGATTCCAACTTGCACTTACTTAAGCTTGAAGTCTCTTTCTATTTCATTACACCTATTTTATATTTATTTGCTTTATTCATCTGTTCCACCTATTCATTTACGGTACATACTCTCAATTAATTTCTTAATATTCTTTCTCTTCCCTGTAGAATATACATTTTACATTTCACTCTAAGAGTCAGCTACCAATAAATATTTGTCAGTAATATCAATTGAGTTCATGTATTCATTTGTTTAAATTTAAAAATAATAGTAAGTCATGATGTAAAAGTAAATTTCTATAATAATTTAAATTATAGTTATGAAAATAAAATTACAGTTTAATTACCTTTTAATCCTTAAAATTTAGACTATCTCTGAATTTATTTCTCAAACTAAATTTTAGTTTCTAATTCCTTAAATTTAATAAATGAATATTGAAATATAATATACGAGGAACTAAAATAAGTTTTAAAATTTTATTTATAGTTTAAAACCTAGAATTTAAAAGTGTTTTAAAATTTTACAAGCTTAATTAATAATACAGTGTGTGTGGAGTGTATGGAAGATGTGGTGTTGCAATGAGATCTATATCCCACATTGCCGACCGGTGAAAGAGTGATGTAGGAGCTTCACTCATCTCAACACATGCAAAACAATAAAGCATTCACACTCTTCATCTTCCAATAAACCCTTCTTCACTTTCATTCATTCCCACTTGCATTCATCAACGCGCCCAGCTCCAAAACGCCAATCCCCAATGCTGTTTTGATCCCATCCAATACGGTTTCCGATGGGTCACGTGAACCTCCCTGCCTCAAAGCGCGTGGGTGGCCCTCGCCAGTGGCGCGTGCTGGACGTCGTCACCGCGGCGTTCTTCGGCCTTGTCTTCCTCTTCTTCGTCCTCGTCTTCACGTCCCTGGGGGACTCGCTCGCCTCCTCAGGCCGCCAGACGCTGCACCTCTCCACCTCCGATCCGCTTCAGCGCCTCCGCGTGTCGGCGGCCATTGAGGCTGGGCAGCCGCTCGTGATCGAGGCCTGCCCCGCCGACACCGCCGACCACATGCCGTGCGAGGATCCGAGGCTGAACAGCCAGCTGAGCAGGGAGATGAATTACTACCGAGAGAGGCACTGCCCGCCGCTGGAGAACACGCCACTCTGCCTCGTCCCGCCGCCCCCCGGGTACAAGGTGTCGGTGCAGTGGCCGGAGAGCTTGCATAAGGTATGTGCAGTGTTCTTAATCGTGAGAAAGTGATACAAAGTTGGTGAATGATGTTTAATTCGTTAATTACAAGTGTGTTAAATGCTTGAGAAAATAGGTTATATAAAGTTTAAAATAGTTTTACAGTGTTATGCCGTCATATCAGGAAGTTTGTTGATTTTTATAATAATTACCATAGAGGTGAATTCTTATTGAATGTTAGTGCAAAACTGCTGTAAGTGTCAGTATATAGCCATTATTAGACTGAGATTTTTACATTGTTAACTAATTAGAAACTACTCTAGATGTCTGACCTATATGAGGTGATATAATTGGCATAGTTAAATATGTGGAGTATTTATCCCTAAGATTGTGTGTATGGAAAAAAAGATGCTCGTTTAGAGAAATTTCTTAAATGAATTTCTCTAACATAACATATTAGTGTATGTTTGGATGTAAATATTTAGAGTTCTAAAGTATTTTCGCTCTTGAAGCTATAATCTTTTTCTTCTTCATTTTGTATCTGGGAATTGGGGAATGTGCATTGATTTGAAAAAGCGTGTTTCTAACTTTTATCCAAACATAGCTTTAGTCTTTAACTCCTGACTGAGAGCTGTTGTGAGCATAAAAAAACTTATAGAATGGATAATACAAAAAGTTAACAATCTTACGAGAATGGTAGTATAAAAGTAAAAAGCTGTGCATTATAATAAGTACATTGCAATTAGAGCTCTATATTTTGAGTAGAATGTGGAATAAAACCGCAGGAAATTTCTAATAAAATGTTCCTATTATTTTAGGGCAGTCAATAGAAGGACACTTTTTTCACTTATGGTGCTTTGCACTAGTTCTACTAAGGGAGCTATTATGTTAGTGTTTGACAACTGAATAATTTTCACGTTTGGAAGATAGGAGTTTCTTTTTAGTGTTTTCAGGCATGTGATTGGTTTCGTTTAACTGTTAGCATTTAGTAAATTTTTTGGTGTTTGAGCAGAGACTTTTTAAAAATAAATAATAATTTTAATGCTGGTAAAATTATTTGGAAGCCAAGTTTTGGAGCAACCTACGATATAAAAAAAACTGTCTGCGTCCAAGACATAGGCAATTATGTGTTTCAGAAAAATGTTTTCGATATTTGTCATCAGTGATCCACCTTTCTGAAAGCACTCATGCGATCTCTGTAGATATGGTATAGCAACATGCCATACAACAAGATTGCTGACAGGAAAGGTCACCAGGGATGGATGAAGATTGAAGGTCCGTACTTTATATTTCCTGGAGGTGGCACAATGTTTCCAGATGGAGCAGAGCAGTATATTGAAAAACTTGGTCAATACATTCCAATGAATGGTGGTGTTCTGAGGACTGCTCTTGATATGGGATGTGGGGTAGGATCTATTTTACTGTTTCCTTGAGACCTTTTATTACTAAAATTTGTTGTTATTTAGCATGAAAATTTTTTCTCATGTTTACAGGTTGCCAGTTTTGGAGGATATTTACTAGCTCAAAACATATTAACCATGTCTTTTGCTCCAAGAGATTCACACAAATCACAGATACAATTTGCACTTGAAAGAGGAATACCGGCTTTTGTTGCCATGCTTGGTACTCGCAGACTACCATTTCCTGCATTTGGCTTTGACTTAGTCCATTGTTCTCGGTGTTTAATCCCTTTTACAGCCTACAGTAAGTTCATTATCGAAGCTGACCTTTGCAGATCTTGCAATCTTCTAAATAGGCATCACTAGCCTAATGCAGAAACCTTGCCTTGCAGATGCAACTTATTTCATTGAAGTGGACAGATTACTTCGCCCTGGTGGATATTTAGTCATTTCTGGTCCCCCTGTTCAGTGGCCTAAGCAAGATAAAGAATGGTCAGATCTTCAGGCTGTGGCAAGAGCTTTGTGTTATGAACTGATTGCTGTAGATGGTAACACTGTGATCTGGAAAAAGCCAGCAATGGACACGTGTCTCCCCAACCAAAATGAATTTGGTCTAGGCATGTGTGATGATTCAGATGACCCAAATATCGCATGGTAATTTCCAGTAGGTTATTGCTAGTTAATTTTTCCTCCAACTGTCTTTGCTTCACATTGGTTGACATTGATAATGTGTTAACATCCATTGTTTGTGCTTGCTACGCATTTGTTTCATACGGACATGGTGTAATGGCACTTGGGAGAATGCTGTTGTTATTTGTGTATGGACTTCTCATAGTGTTTAATTGAGATTCCGCAATTAAGATGATTTATTTTGCAGGTACTTCAAATTGAAAAAATGTGTCACTAGGATGTCTTCTGTCAAAGGTATTGTTGGTACAATTTCCAAATGGCCAGAAAGGCTCACTGCTCCTCCAGTAAGGTCCACGATCCTAAAAAATGGTGCTGATGTATATGAGGCTGACACTAAGCGATGGGTAAGAAGAGTTGCATTCTATAAGAATTCTCTAAAAATAAAGTTGGGGACTCCAGCTATACGCAATGTTATGGACATGAATGCATTTTTTGGGGGATTTGCGGCAGCACTGAATTCTGATCCTGTGTGGGTAATGAATGTTGTTCCATCTCACAAGCCACCCACTCTTGATGCAATCTTTGATAGAGGCCTTATTGGAGTCTATCATGATTGGTAAGTTTTATGCTGCATATTTTTCATGTGTTTCTCTTAAAAGGCCTTTTTGTTTTATCATTTCACTTTTGTTAGTCAATGGTTTACCTTACCTTATATACTTCACAAGTGTTAATATGACTTAAAAGTTACTCTAGTGTGGGAAATATCATTGTACTTGATGATAAAGATTTTTCTTACCGTTACACTGTAGACTATTTAATTCGACTTCTGTTTCTGTAATTATTTTGCTTACAAGTTGATTCCTGTTCTGAAGTTTGACTTGTTTAGTGGCTTTTTCTTTTCCTGGCGCTTACTACTTCTATATTTTATCTTGTGCTTTTCTATGCTCTTTAAAAAAGTAGTGATAATTTTCTAGTTTTTATTATAAAAATGAAAACTGAAGTAACTCACCTCTTGTTTTAGATTGTTAATTAGGATCCTTCTTTTAGGTAGAGCCTTTGAACGTGCATTAGCGTTTAGAATGTACAAATATTTGAAATTTGAGTTGTTTGATTAATGCTCCCAGGTGTGAACCTTTCTCAACATATCCTCGCACCTATGATCTGATCCATGCAACAAGCATTGAATCACTTATAAAGGATCCTGCCTCTGCCAAAAACAGGTATTTTCATTCTGAAGTGCTCATTCAAAGTCACAGTCCCGGCTTCTTCTGCATTTTCCATACTCGTCATGGGACTATTTGGGGTCCTGATAATGTGATGGAATTTTCGTTTATTAATTTTAAATTTCAATCGTTGTTTTCAAATATTTGTTAACACGAACAATTGGGTAAAACGTTAGCAAAAACTTGCTGCTACATTAAGTGACTTGTAGCTCGTTAGTTTCATCTTAGTTTTGTACCAAAGTAAAGTATGCATGTTCTTACGGTCATGGTTTTACTACTTAATAAACAAAAGATTAAAGTCAAATGTAGTTCTAAGTTGCCTAGATTTCCAATTTTCTTCTATTAAGTTTCAGATGCTAGCAAACACAAAGTGAGAGTATTTGTCATACTGTATCATCCTTGCAGAGAAACTATTCACATAAGTTATAAACTCACCCTGACTGCTTCATGAATTCATTGCAGATGTAACCTTGTTGATTTGATAGTGGAATTGGATCGAATTTTACGCCCAGAAGGAACTTTGGTGGTGAGGGATACCCCTGAAGTAATTGAAAGAGTAGCTCGTGTTGCACGTGCAGTGAGGTGGGAGCCCACTATATATAATAAAGAACCCGAATCACACGGCAGGGAGAACATTCTAGTTGCAACCAAGACTTTGTGGAAGCTCTAATGTTCATCCAACTAACATAGCTGCGTCATTTAGGTAAAATTTCCTTCTCACCGTTTCGGTGGATGCGGTTTTTAAGGCTATCTTATCTGTGCATCAAAAGGATGCAGTTTCCTTTCCTGTTCAGTGTTTATATAAAGAGAGAGTAAGGTTAGGATCTGAGAAAATGAAAAAAGATGTGAGGATTTTGTGCAGTTTTATATGGAAAGCACAAGCTAGTGTTATATTTTCTCTATAACCATAAGGATAACTTGTAATTCAGTACTTTTATTTATCATTGTTTATTTATTGAAAACATCCATCACTGATCTAATTAGCTATCTAACTCACCCCTAATTCCCATGTCTATGAAGACTTCTTCCCTGATTTTGTTTCCAACTACAACTACATTTTTTCTAAGATTCCCAGTAGAGGCTGTGCTCTTCAAGCTTTAGTCATTGTTTTTTCTTATGAAAATTGTACTCAATGTTTGATGATAGAAAATGGATCAGAGTGGATCAGAACATAATATAGAGGAATGAATTGGACTGAAGTTGATTAAAAATGTCATCATATTATTTGAATATTTGTAATGTCATGAAACAAATCTTTTATTTCATCATTTGGAAAATAGACAAAACAAAATAAATCATAACTATAGTTTTGTCTTATTTTGCTCTTCATTGAAAGTGCAGTTGTAACGTATGTCTTTTCACCATTCTAATTCTATCTTATTTTCTTCTTCATTGAAAGTGCACTTGCTATATATGTCTTCTCACCAGTCTAATTTTATTTTATTTTGTTCTTCAAATATAATTGCATGTCTTTTGCTTTTAATTTAGTTTCACTTGTTTTAGTTTAAGTTTCATAGCATATATTTAATCTTTATGTTTAGACATTTCACCACTTTCAAGCAAAAGTTTATTTTAATGTTCATCTTAATAAATTATTTTTCTTTCTCATTTAATGCTTTTGTTAAATGGTAATTTACGGATAAATAATTGAAAATTTATATAAAGATAATTTTTAATTTCCTATATTTATTATTCAAAAAGATATATTAATAATTATAAATATTATGTACAATCCTCTCAATAATGACTTGTACAGTAAAATCATCTTTTTCTATAAATTTATTTATTTTTGTTCGTCGTATAAGTTTAAAACTTCAGAAGTTGTTAATCCAAATAAGAAGTTACAATTATTTTTTTAATAAAAGACATAGAAATCAGATTTTACCCGAAAGAAAGATACATCAATTTGTAAATATATAACATTTGTCTCAAATGGGAGATGTGGAGAAAAAGTAATTAAAGCTGTAGAGGAAAAATGTAATTATAAAATATATTTTTCGTTCGTTAAATTAAGAACTTCGGAATAAATCTAAGGAACTCAGATACATTTTTTCACCCTAATTTTAGCGATGATGACTTTCTCTACAAAATTATCTTTTCACTTTTCAATATTCTTTTTTAACGCAAGTAAACTATTGAACTAATTTTACATAGACTTAATTCTAAAGTCACGTAGAAAACAAAGGGTTAGTTCAAACCCAATAACATTCCATAATTATTTATTCTCATCTTTGGAAATATTGTTTGAATTGTTCTGTATCTATAAAAAGGAGAAGAAATGTGAACGATCACTAACAACTGACCCCTCAGTTGGACAGAAACTCATCATCACAGCTCTCACAAGAAACCCTAAAAAATATCTATAATTTACCATTACATGAAAATATTATTAAAGAATAACAAAATTGACTAGAGACCAAACTAAAACCAAGCCCATAAAGAGATAACAAGCTAGCTATACATTAGATATAGAAGATTTTTCCAAAATCGTTATTTTGAATTCAGATAAAAAAACATTTTAAAAATGGTTAATATATTTTAAAAAATAAAAATACATTATTACAATTTAAGAATTTAAATATTAAATTCAAATAGGTAAAAAATTATTAACTTAAAACCCATAAGTTTTAAATTTTTTGAACCTAAAACGATGAATTAAGTTAACTTAGCCTCAAACCATATATAAAATATGTATATCTTACATCTATCAAGTAAATAATAAAAAAAAACTCACATTTTCGTTTAGTTGTATAAATTATAGTCCTACATATTTTACATGATATTAATCGTCGTTTCCACACAGAAAAAAAGAGAGCTCAGAGGGTGCATTTGTTTCATCTATGTTTTTGAGATGAACACTGACGGACTCTTCAATCAAATGCTTTGATCATCACAGCTCTCATAAATGTGCACCAGCCGGGAATCGAACCCGGGTCTGTACCGTGGCAGGGTACTATTCTACCACTAGACCACTGGTGCTCTTTGATTTCATTACTGGGAATTTAAGTACTATATAAGCACAATATGTTTTACCACCCGTTGTCAAATGGAATAGGCCATGAATGAAACATAGGTAGTTAATTGCTTTGATTTGGTAAATTATAACATTGTTAAGTATACACCATTGGAAATAATTTACATTTCATTATATTTCAGTTAAAAAGTGATTTCAATTCCTCATATAAACTCAACTCAGATCATATAATATTTTCCGAATAAACCCATCATGTTTCATTTGTGTTATATTACTACTATGCTGATACATGCAGACTGAAATATACAAAAATTAAGAAAGCGAAATCATGGTTGAAATTGATTTTAATTTGATGTCCAACACCAACTAAAATCATGATTTGGTAGTGCACGTGTCCCAACTCATGAAACAAGAACCCTTCAGCTTTCAGGTAAAGGTTTCATGATCTGATATTGTTCTAAACTGTAATAATGGCCAAGAACATTGCTGAACTTGTTCACAACGAAGTGCACATAACAACAAAATCTGTGAAGTGATTGAAGTGAATTAATTATAAAGAGTATCTGGGAAACATGATCCCAAAAAAAAGTTGGGTGCAGAAGGAAGTTGAAGGTGGTTGAAGATTGGGAAACACAGGGCCATGAGATATGTATAAAAACAAAAAGGGAAGGCAAATTATTGAGCAAAAATTTCTACCCTTTTCATCTAAATTCATATAACATAATTAATACTGCAGAGAAGTGCATCTGCAACTGGTTTTTGTTGCAGAAATTCAAAGCTCTGCAACAATGCAGAGCCCTGTTGGGAGCATCTAATATGAGCTTCCTATTTTTGTTTTTTCTTTACATCCTTTGCAAAATAATAATAATAATAATAATAATAATAATAATAAAGGTATTATTTTATTAACAAAAATTATTTTATTAAATTAAAGATTTATTAATAAATTTGAGAGATAAATACTTTTAAAATTTAAATAATAAGACTGTAAGTGTTATTTCATTAACAAAAATTTGGGAGATACATATTTTTTTTAAAATTATAAAGAGATATAAGTGTGATGTGATTTATCTTATAAAAGATTAATGAAGACGTGGATTTATAAGAACATCGAGTCTTCATAAAGCAATTCTTATATTGTTAAGCTTTTATATCCTATTTTTTTTATAAAAAAAATATTTTTTGAAGTGAAAAAAAGTGTTGGATCACTTATCAAAATATTTAATATGTTTGTTTGATGTTTAATACTTAGAGTAAATCATCACATGAAGATTTTCTTTAGAAATAAACTATTGCTGTGGAGGGAGCACATATAATAATACATTGAAGAGGATATATTATTGTTTCTTTACCATTTTTTTAAAATAATTTATTTATTTTTATTTTAGTTTTCACACTTATCTAATTATTTACAAAAAAATCTAGGTTAAAATGAATACTACGTCCATCTAAACTCATTTCCGTTTTATCTGAGGAGCTCCATTAATCGAATACGGGATAAATATAATATAAGTAATACTTCAATTTTTTCAATTTAAATATATATATATATATATATATATATATATATATATTCTTCATTCATACTCATTTATTCTCGTTCTGATTTAAATTAATTACTAAAATAGTTTATTAAGTAACCTAAAAAAGTATATGTATTATTTTTCACATTTATTTTAATTTTTGTTAATAATATCGGTAACAATTACTATTCACAAACAAAGTTTAAAGTTAAAATTACTGGAATCTTATCTTAATTCTATAATTTACACTATAAATTTGAATAGATAACTACATTATTTATTGAGAATAAATTAATAGCCTGATCATAAACTTCCATTAATAATTTCCCTACTTACAAAGTAAAGAAACAAAAATAATTTTATAATTGGTTGATTATGTTTTTAGTAAAAATTTGGAATGTTTGTAATTTTAATTCCATGAATTTTAAGAAACCTATTCCCCCAAAAGACCAAAGAAAGAAAAATATAATTTTAGTCTCTAAATATTAAGAATAATATCCTAAACATTATATTTCAAATCTTAATTTCTAAAAGAAAATTTCAATTCGAAAATAAAATAATATTTTTAAAGTTAATAAAACAGTAAAAGTTGCTCTACAAGTCCCCAAAATGTGTTGGCATTGAGAAAGAAGAAAACACAGTTAAGATATGATGAAGCATTAACTCTTGTCATCTTCTTCTTCAACACTGCCTTGTGATGCATTCAATGTGTGTGCCACACGCGCACGTTAGGTTTAACATTCTTCTATATGCATGTCATTTCTCTCACCTTTCTAACACTTTTTACTTCAATGTTTAACAAAAATCCAACGTTAAAAAGTTACAGAGAGAAAAGTTTGTTCCCACTGTCACTGAAATGTCTTTATAATAAGAGTGTTAATCCATATACATCATTAAGACTGGTTTTTTTTTTTGGAAGAATGATACCAGAGAAAGAGATCAGATCGGAAGGATCAGAAAATGAGATTGGTTTTGTTCCTTTTAAAAGGTTAGAAATGATTTTAGAGTTATTTAAAAAGTGAAATTTGTGATTGTATAGACTAATTTGATATATTATAAAAATTTAATAAATAAAAAAATTAGATTATCAAAATATTTTTATTGTTAAAAGTAATATAAAATGATATATGAAGTATTTAGAATTATTTTTATAAATTTTATTGATTTATTGAAATTATAAAAAAAATTATTTATAAAAAATAAATAATACAATATATTTAGTTTGAAAATAAATTTAATATGTAAGGTAGGAAATAATTTATTTATATGAGTATTTTATTTTATTTTTAATAATAATTTTAGAAGTAATAAATTTTTATTATCACCATAATAATTTTTTATTTGTGTTATTAATTTTTATTATGTTGTTTTCATAATTAGGAAAAATGAATAAATCATGTGAAAAAAACTAAAATATAAGAGAATAATTTAGTAAATTGAAATGTATCACACTCTAATCTCATCCTGCACAAGGTATTGCATTTGGAATGAATCTTCCTATCATCGCCAACGTGACCTTTTATCATCCCAAAAGAACAAAGTGATCACATATTAATCCTCTATTTCCATCTCACATAAACAGTAAATCCTCCCATTAGAATACAGCGTAAAATTGCATATACCAGCTTCATATCTATTTATTTAAATATAAATCTATAATTATATTAATTTAACTAAAATATTATACTATCTAAATAATTGTTGTTATGAAAAAAGTTTAAGATGTCATGTATTTCCATGATAACTATGTCACATAATGGTTATGAGAGTTTAAGAAGATTTTTTTTAATGGTTATATAATATTTGGATGTGTTACGATTGACATATGTAATTTCAAATACTAAGTTAACCAACAAATACACTAATTTAACCAAAATTATGATTCAATAGTTTTTAGTGTATATCAAGTTGGGGTGAATTTTATGTTGTTATTACATGAGAATATGTAATAATAAGGATTAGCAGGAGACATAATTAACTTTGGCATTGACATTGGTGGTTTGTTGTGAAATCATAATTTGTGTACTTTCTTTGTGATGATAAAGGATATATATGTGTCAAAGGAAGATATGATTGGCATATGTAAGTTGGAGAAAGTATTTTATGACTTCAAAATTGATTCACCTTTTGTTTCCCTATTTAATATTCCATGTGTCAATGCTTTGAATAATGTTAATGAACACATGAATGATGATGACATGCTTATTTAGGTCATCTGTGTTATGAGTGTCTCAACCTTCTCAGACAATGAATCTCAACTTTTCATTCTCTCATAATGTTTTTCTTCTTTAAAAAGATCATCCATTGTGATGTTTTTGGATCGGAGGTGAAAGTAAAAAAAATAAAAAAATGATTTTAATTGATTTAAGAGAAAATAGGAGGAAAGAGAGTTAAGATGAAATGTTTATAATAAAATTGGATGATGTTGTAGAAGAAAGAATAGTTAAGTAATATTATTAAGTTATAATAAAATTTATATTTATGAGTGAGTATGAATTAAAATTTAAAAATAATTAATTTATAAAATTTCAAATAATATTTAAATTTATTTTAATAATTTTCATCAATTTACACAGATTTAAAAAACAATTAAAGTTTTAATATATGTAATTTTATACTTCTATATAAATTTAGTTTATTTTATTAATATTATTTAAAAAAACAAAATAAATCATTGAAATTTAATTAATTTATTTGAATTTTAAATAGAAGAAAATTGAATTTTGTTTAAAATCAAAGTAAATCAAAATATTAATTATCTAACGTGATTTCACGTTAGATACTTTAATTATATTTAATTTTTGTCTTAATTTTTATATCTTTTTAAAATTTAAAGTAAATTTAAACTATTTTAAATGGTGTTTAAATCCATAATTATTGGATTGATTAATTAATTTTGTTAATATTGTTAATAGTGTAAAGCGAAAAACATAATGGATTGTGTTTACTAAATTATTAATAAATTAAGGTTCAATTATTTTTCTCCTTCTCGTCTCAATTTAAAAATATTGACATCAAAATGAGAAAATTAAATAATATATCACAAATGTAAAAAATTTTAAAAAACAAAACCTAACCTGATAGAAATCAAAATCTTTTTCCAACAGGGAAAATTTTCAAATGTTGATTTTATCTTCTTTTTCACCTCATGATAGAAATCAAAATCTCACACCCCGCATTTCCATCATCTCAAATCCATTTAAATTAAAAGATGAAAAAAAAAATTCCACTTGTTCCTCTTCAGACAAACATTAAATCGGGTAAAGTGTCCACAATAATTTTCTGTCGTGATTTAATTCACTGCAATATCTATCTCCTTTCATAAACCTACTTATGATGGAAAATACTACTTCGCTATACATTTATTCATGCCACTCAAAATTAAACTTAAATTTTTTTATGCATATATTGTCATATAGACCCCTAGATTTCTTCAATTATTTTTTCAACTTGGTTAAAAACACAATTTAATACTACAATCAAACAATTCATATATAAAACAGTTGATCCTTGTTGGTTTTACTAAAACATAATTGTAATCTATAAACAAAGACATTAATTTAATGTTATCTCATTATCTTAAAATATGATATACTAAATCTTTAATCTCATATCAATCAGATATAAAACAAATTTATTCTATGAATATAAACCTTATTTTACGATTAGATTTTATAGATTAGATTTTATAGAATTAAATTATACTTAAAAGTCACTTCTTAATAATATGTAATAGAAAATAATAATTTACTTTTTGAATTTTTTCATTCCAAATTTTTTATATTTTAAAATAAAAATATTATTTCATTGGTATTAGATTAATGTTAAGTGAAAAGTGGGATGTTTCTATATCATCATCTAAAATGAAACATTTAGGAAAAGATCTTAGTTCTCCACACGATCATAAACCAATAAAAATTTGAAATCGAGACAGATGCACATGTTCTGCATTAAAACAACTACATCTCGAATAAGATTTTTGAGAAAGAAGAAGAAATGGGGTGTATGCATAATGTTAGCTATAGGAGCCTACGGGTCATTATGTTTTCACATGATGTTGTGTGCATAAAGGATCAAACCACAACTATATTACTACAACAATACACCAACAACAACAACATCATAGATCATTAATGATCCTAAGCTATACCAATTATCAGTTGAGGAAGAAAATTTCAGAGGCAGAGTTTGAACCATCTTAGTTTCATCAGATATCAGGTAGCAAAATAAAACACTACAAATTTGGCTGGCCCTTATTAAAAGCATTTGTTGCACCCAGAAACAGGCAGAGAGAATAGGCTGGAACATCATCAAGGTGGGGGCTACTAAGAAACTTGAACTTCAACAAGCTCACTGGTTTTTTCCTTATTCAGAAATACAATATCAACGAGACATGAGTCAGTATTATATTATCTTCAACATAAAACCTTAAGACAATGAGTTTATGTGTCTTTTTATATTCAAAACTTGTATTTTAATACTCGATATGAAACTTAGACTCAACACGGTGAAAGGTGAAAAGAGTGTCATGCATGCATATAAAAACAAGCAGAAAAAGGCAAACTAATTAACCAAAACTTGGTGGTCCTTGATCTACACCATTATAACCAAAGCTTATTGCACTCTCTCTCTCTTACAATAGTCAAATCTAAGATAGATAAGGCACAGCATGGAAAGATGATGAAGCTGTCTATTTCCTATGCACACAACTTTTGGTCTGAAAAGGTCATGTGGGATTGTTGCTCTTTGAATGGAAAACTCAACGCAGACCTTCACATATATCTTCACTATCATGAGTTCCTATTTCTATGCAATAACCTATTATTATTATTCAGTTTTTGTGGTTTCAATTTCCCAACCAGAACAACAGGGTGTCAGCATATTCCATTCCATCGATTTCTTCATATTTCATTCCAGTTTTGAAGTTTATACCATCTCAAATCAATAACTATTCATCTTTATATAGTTTTCCTTTGTCTGTTTATGAAATAAACAATAAAGCAAGGATTATTATAGCTGGGCTTCTATGGCAGTGAACAATGACCTACAAATTAGGGCACTCTTAAAAAGGTCAAGTCGTACATATATAGGGATATGTGTACCTGTATCAATACACGTTATTGAGTACTTATTTCTATCTGTTGGAACTATATATAGTTGTTGTATATATGATCTTCTTTTGTTGAACAGCAAGAGTAGTAATAAAGATGAGAGCAAAATGTGAGATGTTGGTGTTCAATCATACCTAGTGTTCTTAAAATAGTAATTCTTTTATAAGTATTTTTCTTTGTCCATGGATGAGAATGAGAATGGTGATATTCAATTTATAATTCTGTTTAGGTTTTATGTTTTTATTTGCAATTTTTGTTATGTTAAAGAATTTAATATGATTTTATATACTAATATAAATTAATTATATGTTTGTCTGTCACATAAGTGATAGTATCTTTTTATTTTTTGAACTTTGATAAAAAATTAGAATTTGTCCATGTTTGAAATTTTTATACATTTTGGTCTTTAAATTTTAAAAATGAATGAATATAGTACTTTTAACCTTTTTTATGTGTAGAACATGTTTCATGTTAGTATTGAAGTTGTTTATATCATTTAACATATTTCTGGTTCAATATTTGCAAAAAAATGCGTTTGACACCTCAAAAAATAATTAATGTAATTGAATTAAAATGACTATATTCATTTATTTTTAAAATTTAGGGACAAAAATGTATCGTAGTTAACATGGATGAATTTTAAGTTTGGATCAAAGTTCTGAAACTAAAAACGTATTTAACCCTTTATATAATTATATATACTTAAACTTTAAACTTTATACAAGTGAACCTAAAATTCATAATTCAGTCAATTCTTCTTCGGTATAATAATTAGTTTACCGGTAGACAATGATATTTTGACTACTAAATTTTGACAACTTTTTCTTACAACATGATATGTCATCTTCTATGTGGTTTTTGAATATTGAGAATGAGAAAAAGAAAAAAATGGAAAATCACTTAGAAGATGACACCTAAAGTTATAAGAGAAAGTTGTTAAAATTTAGTAGTCAAAAAATCATTTTCCTTTTATTTATTTAAGTAAAGAGATTAAACTAGATTTGTTAGCATGAAAGAAGAACTAAAAACAAATTATCAAGGGTGGTGGGTTATTTCGAATGGTTGGATCATTAATTTGAGATATAAAAATAGAAAAAAGTTTCTTCAGGAATAGAATAGTAATTCTGTTTTGACATTTTATCTTATTTCTTATTTGAGAGAGGAATAATTTGGTTTGTTTTTGTCTAATTGAATGCATTGTTTCTATATTAAGTAAAAAACTTATATTTTTATTCAATATAATGAATTGTTTTAAGTGGCCGCTCATGATTTATTATCTTATATTGACATATTTTATAGTTAATGTAAAAAAATGTGTCTCTTATGTAGAAAATCTTCCTTTTATAATTTTTTTTCACATATTCTTTCAAGAGAATTTTATTCTACTACTTATTTCATTATTATTTTGTTATATTGATACATCCTTATCATTACTTCCTTCCCATGTGACATATCTTATTAGACATGAAAGTATTATGAATTAGCTTAGATAGTAGGGTCACTATAATAATGAAAAGTTTGAATAAGATTCAACATTCAAATCTCATTAATTCTGCAAGTTATTCAAAATCTCTGAACGAATTTATTGTATTTAGTTGATTATTGTTTCCGATTTTAGGTGGTAGTTAATAATAACTTTTACTTTATTTAGTTTCTTTTTTTTAACTACTCAAAACAATTTCTTAAAATATTCAGAAACTTATGGTTTTCCGGAGTAATTTTTAAAATTTTAAATAAACTCGTTAAACTAGTTCACGAGAAATAACTGAAAAAAAAATCTAACATAATTTGCAAAGAAATTGGTTGGAAATGGGTAAAAACACAACCATTATTATAAACTAAAGCAAAAAAAAAAGAAGCAATATGTTTAATTTTATCTAAAGTAAAAAAGTTACTTTTATTAATAAAATAACGACTTAGAAAAAAATTTAGATTTTTTTCGTAATAAAAAACCGTAAAAATGCTCTTTTTAAGAACTAACTTATGCATTTGTTTCTCTTCTTTCTATCTTTGTTTACTTTTTCTTCACGTGATTACTATAACCTTATTAAAAATGTCTTTTTCATGGCTGTAAAGAAGTAACCCAAAACTCATCAGTTTTTTTATCATACACTTAAGAATCACTTAAAACTAAATATTTTTTTACAATAAATCTTTTAAGAACAAACATTGTGCTTCCAAACCCTATAGCATTCGAATTTCACTTCTTCTTTCAAATATTTTTCTTGTATTTTTATAAAATAAGGGAAAAAATAAAGCTTATATTCACATTATATCTGGATTTTAATTACCTTTATCTAACAATACAAATACATTAAATAAAACTATATTTGTAGAACCTATACTTTTTCTTACCATTCTTTTAAAATTCATCCAACTAACATTATTTCTTTAAATTGTTAGTAGGGAATTGAATCCACGACTTTTCTCTTTATTATTTTTTTCATCCATTAAACCACCTTATCATTCTGATTAATAAAAGAATGTGAAATACATAACCTAAAAACTACATAGAAAGTTAACACAGTTGGAAAGCATGCTGCAGTGGGGCAAGAAAATAAATAGATGCACTGTTGATATTGCTTTATGGACTACAAATCAAAACAAACAGGACAAGAGTTAGCAACATGAAATTGAAGGATCATTCTTCTTTGGCTTCATCTGATGAATTGGGATGCTCACACAACTTGATTAAAGAATCATGTTAAGAACCTTCAATCACTTACCATGTTCTCTGCAATAATCACATGCACTATAACAACAGTAAACTAAGAAAATAACAGTCATTGAGGATTTCCTATTTCCAGATCAGAACATTTGTTTTGTGTGGATGTTAAGGTTTGCGTTTTCAGTGACTTGAATTATCCGTTCTACATCGATTAAAAATAAAATAAATAAATTTATGACATATGAATAAATGAAAATTTCATTTTACAATTTGACATATGAAAATTGAATTAGACTAGTGTCAAAATGAATTAATCCAGTTCAGATGGGTTTGTTTACCATGGATTGAGTTAAACATGAGTTAGTTTCATCTGACTTACCTTTTGATAAACTAAAAGTTTTGTGATTCAGCTCGACCCACCATATAGATTGGTGGATTAGTTGATTGATTCACTTAAGAATAATTTGTTATTTCAATTTATTTTTATATATATTTATTATATTACAATCAAAGTAGATTGATTCAACTCATTATTTTATAACAGTACAATTAAAATGTTTGTCATTCAACTCATTATTTTATAATAGTACAATTAAAATGTTTGTTCGTTTTATTAAACATTATTATAAAGATAATGGTTGAAAATTAAAGTAAACTACCCTAACAGACAAATAAGTTAAACATTTAAACTATTCAAAGATTATTGAACAACATATAATATAAAAAAAATCAATTGTCAACCTACATAATAAGAAGTAGTAAAAAATTATAATAAAAAACTTGTAAAAAAATTAATGAAGATTGTTATTGGTGGGTTGTGGATCAACCAACTCAAATTCACGAGTTAAGCAAATCGAGTCTAATTTATCCACATTTTGAAAAACTACTTTTTTTCAACCAACTGACTTAAACCCCATAGTGAGTTGAGTTAACTCATATATCAAATATATTTTGACATCTATGAAAGATGACAATAAAGTTATGTATTATATTCCTAGTCAACTTAAAGTGGTTATAACAAAAAAAACATCACTACAAGAAAATATTTTATTAGTAATCAATTTTAGTGACCAAAAGTTGTTAGTCACTATAATAACCAATTTAAATGCCAATTTAAAAAATAAAAAATTATTGGTTACTAAAATAGTCACTATTATAAATAAAAAATATAATTATTCACTAAATTAGTCGCTAATTAATTAGAGACCAATTTATTAACTAAGTCATTTTGGTAGTCAAAACTTAGGTAGCTAATTTTGAGTGACTAATTTCCTTTGGTAGCCAAAATTATGGTAGCTAATTTTAAAAACTAATTTAGTGGTCAATTATAATTTTTTATTCATAATAGTGACTATTTTAGTAACCAATAATTTTTTACTTTATAAATTGGTTCTAAGTTAGTTACTATAGTGACTAATAACTTTTGGTCACTAAAATTAGTTACTAATGAAACATTTTCTTGTAGTGATGTTAATGAATTTGCCTAAATAGAGTTTGGCATCGATTGAGTCTTTATTATTTTGAACATAGGTTGGAGCTACCTAAATTATTCCTACTAGTACCCTCTTTATGCTTATCTTATGCATGTTAACCACTTTATTTATTTAACATGTATTTATAAATTACTCCTACGGTCAAATTTGAGCAAGTCAGTCTTGATCGTAATTCATTCGAATTTGAACAAGTCGGCCTAGTTAATATTCGGCTCGATTCGGCAAAGTCAACCCTACTAAAATTCGTCCGAAATTTAACTGAGTTGACCCAGTCAACAGTCGGTCACGTCAGCCCATGCCAAAACTCAACCGAGTTGGCGCAGTCAAAATTCAACTAAGTCGTCTCATCCTCATTTCTACCAAATTTTGTCATGTCATTTTCGACGACAAGTCTTAGAAAATTCAATTTAAATTTCTTTTATAAAAAATGAATTATGGATTTTGAACTTGATCCAATTATTTGAATCTAGATTTAAATCTTGATCCAGATATTTAGATTTGGATTTTATACCAGTTCTACAGAAAAATGAATTTAAATCCAAAATCTGATCCAATTATTTAGACCTAATATGAATTGAATCTTTAAAAATACAATCCATAATGACCCCTACCAAATGGAGAATCAATTCTCCTTCCATAGTTCAATAGAATCACACCGTGACCGGCCACTACAACGCATGAAACCAAGTCATACACCAGCACAACTTAGCAACCAAACACTAGCACCAACAACCAATTCTGATGTCAAACACATGGGAGAGAATCTATTCTTAGGAATAAAGAGATAAGAGAATCGATTCTCATCGCGCATAACTCCTAAATCATGTATCTTCCTCTTCCATCCAAATTCTCCCTCATTTTAAAGACAATTCTGTAACTTCAACAATGGTGAGTTGTCTTTCTCACCTCTTCTCTGCACGCAAGTGAGATTCCTTTAATCGAGCTTCCATTTCAATGCATTTCGTTTGAAACAAACAAATGTAATACTCGTTTTTTTTTCTTCGTGAATTTAATTAATGCAGTAATAAATTTTCTTTCATTTTAGTAAATATTTATAAACTTTTTGTTTCTCTTTTCATTATAACATCACAATAAATATATGAATAATAAAAGATTTAAGCCTGTTTTAAAAAGAAATAAAAATATTTTAAAAATTAAAAAGGAAGGGAGAAAATATAATTCATTATTAATTACCAAAGAATAAGGACAAAAACTATTTTCATAGTTTAATCTCATGAATAATTAAATTTATTCTGCGATAAATTTCGTTAGGTGATAAAATATTCTCTTACAAAATTACTGCTGAAATAATTTTTATTTAGTAACATTATTAAGAGGAAAGTAAATTTATCGCTTATTCAATCATTAAATAACAACTTCGACTCAGTCACAAAATTATCTTTTTTTCCGAAAAAAAAAAAACTGGTTTCTTTCAGCGAGGAATCATATTTTTTGTCACTCATTTGATTTTACTTTTTCTACCAATTAATAATGATTGTAAAATGTTGAGAAATGGACTAAATAAATATATTTTAAAAACTTTTTTATGTTTTGTGTTTAAAATCTTTTATTAGTTAATGTCTCATCACTGGTTACATGAAGAAAAGCAAGTTGAATATCAAGTGCATTATTCATCTACAATTATTTAAGTGATAAACCACAAGTTATCGACTCATTATTTATTTTGACTATAAAATCATTGAATAATTTTAAAATTTACTCCGATATGATATTTTAAAAATCCTTTTATTTATCAAATAAAAATTATTTATATGTTTTTTTTATAGAAGTAAGCATATTTACCATATATAAAAGCATTCTTGGTCACAAATAGCTTCTTGTGTATGAAAAAAGAACACATGATTGTAGAAAAATTAATGTGACACTAAAAATAGTTAAAAAATAATAATTAACAATAGAACTGATAAATATTTTGAGTGGTATATATTAAACATGATAATCCAAAATACTAGTGTATAAGTTTTGAAAGAATATAAATTTAATCTTACATGTATTAATATTGGTTGAATAAATGGGTTAATAAATGCTGTGAAAGTTAGGACAAATTAAGCAATGGTTTGACAAGTTTTTAATACCCGTCAACCTAAGAAATTATTTAAGATGAATTAAGTAAGGTATAGGTATAACAACATTTACTTATTCATTGCTACTCACCAAACACAGCATGTGGACTTTTCAACACATTTAGCTTTCACCTTTAACTTTACCAAAATAAGAAATGGTCATGTACATATATTTTCTTTCGATTATTCAAATAAATCGAATTAAAAAGTTAAGTGTTATTTCATCGATGATTTGAAAATACTCTTTTATATTTAATGCTGAATATATATATATATATATATATATATATATATATATATATATATATATTTAAATGTTGAAAAAAAATCATGAAAGGTAAGAATCTTGTTTATTTGAATATCAAATTAAGAAACAAATTAATATTGGTTTGAATTAATTTAGCGTAAAAACTTTAGAAAGAACTTATGACATATATATGTACACAAAATAGATTTTTATTAGTGGCTTTATTATAATAATACATGGTTTCATGAGAATTAGGACCAAAGTTTCAAATTTAATATGTTTCTGTAGATAATTTAAAAAATATGAACTAAGCTCAAACCAAAGATATTGATAAATAAACTTTTGTTTATATGGGACTAAATATGTTCAAGGGACAAATTTTTTACTCAGGCCGAGATGTCTTAGGTCGACACTTGAACCTACTTTTCAATCTTTCTTTTAACTTAAGAGAACTCTTTACTCCTTCCTATCGAGATGTTCTTTTTCGATGAGTTGACAACGGTATGGGTGCTTGCAAAAACATTCTGATGTTTAAGTTAGCTACTGCAGTAAATAGGATGGTTGTAATAAATAACATCCGATTCTTACCTCATGAACAATGCTCTTTATACCTGAATGAGCTCAGATTGTTAAGCCTGACTTATGCATGATTAGATTGTTTTAGTTTTTCGCTTAACATGTTTATTTACCTTTAATTACTTTGTGACTCATCCTTTTGTCTAGGTGGATTTGCACTGCGATAATGACATACGTGTTTGTCCTTCCTTCTACATTGAGATGTCCTCCACCTTTGAATTGTAACGACGTACTCGTCCTTATACTACACTTTTTTTACCAATAGAAAGTTTTTAATGATCTAAATAAAACTGCAACATTCTAATTAAATATTAAACAAGACATGAGACAATATTAAACCTATATTATTAAACCAAACATCACTAAATTAAACAAAGCAACATTGAAACAATATAAATCTGAAGAAGAATATTTAACAAAGTGAATTAATTAATAAGAAGTTAGAGATGGTGAGTGTTAGTATATTCCCCAGTAAAATAATGATGGTTGAAGTATCAAATCAAGAAAGCACTACTCCTTCAATTATTCTTTATTGATCATTATTGTAACACTTATTGCTGCAATACTCTCCACAAGTTGTTCTTCATTCTGATGCACATCTAAAGCTGTTAGTTAGGAAAGTGTTGTCCATATACAACATATATCAATGAAGAGGCAGTTGATGCATCAATGGTTGAAAAAACAAAAACCTATTGCACAAGTTTCCTACAAATTCACTTTCTCATAAACATGTGCTTCATGTTTCTTCCTTTCACCTTTTCATGCCCTAATTAACACTTATCATTATGTTTCTCACAAAAGAAGATCACAAATTATGCACTGTTCTAATCATTCCTTTTTACTGTATGTGCCAAATCAAGTTAAATCTTTAAATCCACACACCAACTACACAAACACCCAACCATTAAAGTCATCGATGCACATTAACAAATAAATGCAAACAAATATCCTAAAACTAATTGGTAAAAGAAAATTATGGATAACTTCTAACTCAAATGTTACTTAAACAACAATTTAATATAATAATTAAAAGGTTTAAACCGTCGTTGAAACATTCTCATCTTTGTTTCAAAATCTTAATTGGATCTTCGGATTTTAAATCGTTCCAATTGGGTCTTCATTTTTTAAAACGTTTTCTAATTTAACTCTTTCTGTTAGTGAAACACTGATGACATTAACTTTGTATCACGTATTAGCTTCTGTTTCTTTAATAAAAAAATAATTAAAAAAATCAAAAACTTACACGTGGTACAAAGACGTCATCAGTGTTGCACTAACAAAAAATAGTCAAATTAGAACACATTTTAAAACATAAAGATCCAATTGGAACGACTTAAAATATGAGAAACCAATTGAAATTTTAGAACAAAAACGAGAAGGTTCTGAAAATTTAAACCTAATTAAAATTACCTTCTCCTCAAACTAGCTTAAAGGGAGAACTCCATTTCAAAATATAACAATTAATTATCAAAATAATTTATAAGTCATTATCTACTAGATGGAACCAAAACCTTGACAACAATACTCCATCAGTTCTCATTTCATGCATGCTACCCTAACTTTCTAACCGAAACTCTTCCAACTAATCAAAACTTCATTTCATTTCTACATCAAAATAGTATTAAATATACTTTCCCTTACTTAAAATGCTTATTACTCTAAACAAAGCTTATGGTTTAAAACACGAAGCTTAAACCACAAAAATCCATAATCCAAAATTGAAGGTACCATTATGATCATAAGTGTACAGTATGTCCAGTCGGTCAGGCGGTCATTACTAACCCTCAGGGGACCATCGGTCTCACGGGTAAACGAACAACCACGTGGCATCATTAAAGGACCATCGGTCGAACGAATAACAGATAAAATAGCAGACCATCGGTCAAACGGTTGAATATATAAGTCACGACTTAACCATACTCATACCCATCGGTCCGTCGGTAAAGCATCAGCGATGGACTTCTGACGTTAAGGGTCCATCGGTTCATCGGTAAATCAACAGCGATGGCCCTTCAACCTTGAGGATCCATCGGTCCCTCGGTAAAATAACAGCGACGGATTTATAAAATCACCTGGCGGTCGATCGGTAAAACACATCGTTAGCTTGTTAACAACACAATGTCACCAACCCAGCCAAGCGACCATCGGTCGCACGATTATATAGCTTAAGCCAAGGATTATCGGCTAAACGAGTCAATAATCTTCATTAAGGGGTCATTGGGCCGTGATTAAGAAACCCTAATTACAAGCCCATGTTGAAAGCTATAAATAGGGCCCAAAGGTAGGTTGGTGAGAATCTTAATTGCGCATTTATTACTACTGATATTCTGACACGCCGATCGGCCCCTCCTGACTTAAGCATCGGAGTATTTTAGACAGGTACCCCGATCGTCATCCCAACCGATCGAGCTAAGGAGTGGATTTCGTTGAAGTCATTGGAGAGGAGGAAGATAACGCGAAGTGAAGGAGTTCATTTAGCAGGCTCTCGATCCCTACACCCGAAACATTTTGGCGCCCACCGTGGGGCCGAGCAGTCTCTTCTGAGAATATACCCATATGGTGACCACGAGGAACCGAAACAGCAACATGGACGGAGGGAGGTTAGCTGATGATCAGGCGGATACTAGGGAGATGATGCGGTTGATGCAGCAGAGAATGGACGAGATGCAGAGGAACTATGAAGCGCAGATGCAGATTTTACGTGAGGAGAATGCCATCCTAAGGCAGAAGGAGGACGAAATCCCTTCGACGCCGACCGTACCCGACCCGAACAAGCTAAGTCGAGTACAACAGCATCGAGATGCTGAGCGGGTGGAGAGCCGTCTTCCACCCTCGGGACATGAACAATCACAACCAGCTCGGGTTGAGAGGACGCAGGGCTCAAGAGGAAACCCGTCACACACGGTGGCGGAGAGTTCAGGAGCAAACAACGGGGGCCGCCCGTCACGACAGCCGATACCCGCGTCGGGGTCTTCCCCCTTCACCTCGTATATCTTAGAAACACCGCTGCCGGAGAAATGGAAAATGCCGACTTTTGACAAGTACGACGGCACGACCGATCCAGACAACCACATGCGGGTCTTCATGCACCAGATGATGTTTCATGCTGTCAGTGATCCCATCTGGTGCCGAGTCTTCTCAACCTCACTGACCGGGGAGGCACTGGAATGGTTCTCTGAGCTCCCGACCGGTTGTATCGACTCATTTGCTACTCTGAAAGCGAGGTTCAGCACACAGTTCGCGCCTCTGAAACCGGCCATTCTGACGGTCGACAATCTGGTGAACATCCGACAGGAGGATGGGGAATCACTGAGGAGTTACCTTGATCGGTATAACCGAATGTCGGTCAAGATAAAAGGTCTCAGTGACGAGATCGCGCGACATCACTTCTCTTACGGACTCCAGCCAGGAGTTTTTGCGGACAAGATAAGCCGTAAGAAGCCGCAGACGATGGAAGAGATGAGGGAACGCGCAGCCAAATTCATACAGATGGAAGACATGCAGGAGTTTAGGGTGAAGAAGAGGGAGAAAGAGGATGCGGCACTCCCAAAGCCGATGGCTCCTAGATCGAGCAAACCGGTAGCCCGACCTACCGAGAAGAAGCCACCGAGGTTCACAACCTACACCCCCCTGGCTGTTCCCCGAGCTAGGATCCTGCAGGAGGCCTTCAGCGCCGATTCGCTCCCAGCGATTAGGAAGAAGCCTCCGCCGCCCGGTGTCGACGGGAGCAAGCATTGCCAGTACCATCGAACTATCGGGCATACTACCGAAGAATGCCACACGCTCCGCGACAAGATAGAAGAGCTCATTCGACAGGGACACTTGAAGAAATACATTCGGCAAGATCGTCCCCAGCGTAGTCCGGTGAGGAACCAAAGCCCGAGGAGAAGAGTCCCCCCAACCCGATCGGAGAAGAAAAGGGAGCCCGAGCGCGAGAAGCGTAGGAGGGGACCCTCCCAGTCACGGCGGAGTCCGAGAAGGAGCCGCAGTCGTAGCCAGGAAAGACCTCTGAGGGGTTATATCAACACCATCTCCGGGGGGTTCGCCGGAGGAGGGTCAAGCTCCGCAGCCCGAAAGAGGCACGTTCGGGCGCTGAAGTCGGTCCATCTGGTCGAGAAGAAGATCCGATCGATGCCTCCCATCACATTCACAAACGACGACTTCAAGGCGTCGGACCCTGATCATGACGACCCGATGGTCATCTCGATAGAAGTGGCCGAATATGGGATCGGGAAGGTGTTGGTCGACCAGGGAAGCTCGGTAAACATCCTATACTGGAAGACCTTCCAAAAGATGAACCTCTCCGAGGACCTGATCGTACCATACAACGAGCAGATAGTTGGTTTCTCGGGCGAGCGGGTGGACACGAGGGGATACGTAGATCTTCGCACGAGGATCGGCTCGAGGAAGGACGACCGAGAGGTAAGAGTTAGATTCCTTCTTGTTGAAGCTAACACTTCATACAATGTGTTGCTAGGGAGACCCTGTTTGAACGCCTTCGGAGCGATTGTGTCTACCCTGCACCTGGCCATGAAGTTCCCATCGGACAGAGGGACGATATGCACGGTGCATGCAGATCAACAGGTCGCCAGACAGTGCTATGCTGCAGGGTTGAGGATCAGGCCTCAAAGCCGACCGCGTAAACAATCCCGATCGGAGGTAGCGATGACGGACCTGGATCCCCGAACAAACACAGAGGATAGGCTGCAACCAGAAGGAGAGACCAAGGAGATCTTCATCGGGAGCCAACCTGGACAACTCACGAAGATTGGGGGAGCCCTGAGGGCGGAAGAGGAAGAGCTCATCGGCGCCGTGATCCTGGAAAACAAAGACCTTTTCGCATGGTCGAGCGCCGACATGCCAGGCGTCCACCCGGACGTGATGTCCCACAAACTAGCCATCTTCCGAGAAGCCCGGCCGGTCGCTCAGAAGAAAAGAAAGATGGGAGAAGAAAGACGGAAGGCGGTCGAGGAGGAGGTGAGAAAGCTAGAAGGAGCTGGTTTTATCAGGGAAATCAAATACACGACATGGCTGGCTAACGTGGTCATGGTAAAAAAGCCGAGCGGGAAGTGGAGGATGTGTACTGACTTCACTGATCTGAACAAAGCTTGCCCAAAGGACGCATATCCCCTGCCTAGCATCGATCGGCTGGTAGACGGGGCCTCGGGGCACAACTTCCTAAGCTTTCTGGACGCATACTCAGGGTATAACCAAATCCCTATGTATGGCCCGAACAGGTCTAAAACGGCGTTCATCACAGATCGAGCAAACTTCTGCTACGAGGTCATGTCGTTCGGTCTGAAGAACGCGGAGGCTACCTATCAGAGGTTGATGGATCGGGTCTTCCGCGGGCAGATCGGTCGGTCCATGGAAGTCTATGTGGACGACATGGTCGTGAAGTCGCAGACTGCCGAAGACCATGTACGCGACCTCGGCGAGGTCTTCCGCCAGTTACGCAAGTACAACATGCGTCTCAACCCAGAGAAGTGTGTCTTTGGGGTGCCGGCAGGGAAATTTCTAGGTTTCATGCTGACCGCCCGAGGCATAGAGGCGAATCCAGACAAGTGCGCTGCTATCGTGGAGATGAGGAGCCCTAAAAACCTGAAGGAGGTTCAGCGGTTAATGGGGCGGGTTAATGGGGCGGCTGACTTCTCTGGCACGCTTTCTGCCCAAGCTGACAGAGAAAGTTAAGCCGATCCTGAAGATCATGAAGAAGCAAACTACAGAGAAGTGGGATGACCGGTGCGAGGCGGCATTTCAACAAATAAAGGAGATGATCACCAGTCCGCCAATCATGAGCCGACCGGCAGAAGGGTTGCCCCTGCAGTTATACCTGTCGGTATCTAACGACACGATTAGTGCGGCCTTAATACAAGAAGCCCCGGAGCAGCGGCCTGTTTATTTCATCAGCCGAGTTCTACAGAGCGCAGAAACGAGGTATCAGTTGATAGAAAAGATAGCCTTGGCGTTATTAACGGCCTCACGTCGGTTGCGGCAGTACTTCCAGAGCCACCAGGTGGTCGTCCGAACCGATCACCCTATAGCCAAAATACTCCGGAAGCCCGACTTGGCTGGTAGAATGATCGCATGGTCGGTTGAGTTATCCGAGTTCGGTCTCAAATACGAACCTAGAGGATCTATCAAAGGGCAGCATTTGGCCGACTTTGCAGCCGAGCTCCATGGACCGATCCCTTCGTCCGAGCAAACATGGATTCTGTTCGTCGACGGGTCGTCGGACAAACGAAGTGCCGGAGCAGGAATCGTCATTGAAGGACCGAACGGCTTCACAGTGGAGCACTCCTTGCAGTTCCAGTTTAAAGCATCAAATAACCAGACGGAGTATGAAGCGCTGATCGCCGGGTTGAGGCTAGCAAAAGACTTGGGCGCAACAAAGTTGAGGTGTAACACCGACTCTAAGCTTGTGGTCGGACAAGTACAGGGAGAATATCAGGTTAGGGACGATTTACTACTCCAGTACTATCACAAGACTGTCGAAGCCATGAAGGAGTTTGAGGAGGTGACCATCCATCACATCCCCCGAGCGGAGAACGCCCGAGCCGACAGGCTATCAAAGCTAGCGGAAGGAAAAGAGAAGGGCCAATTAAAGACAATTATCAGGCAAACCCTGATGAGACCTTCAGCAGGAGAGTGCGCCGTAACAAGTCGATCGGTTGACTGGACTACCGAGGTGCGAGAACTCTTAAAGAGGTGCGAGGCTGGAGAAGAGGTTAGGCCGACGGAGAGGAGACGAGCGCTCCGGTTCGTGATCATCGGGGAAGATCTATATAAGAGAGGCTTCACAGCGCCGCTCTTGAAGTGCTTATCAGCCGACGAAGCAGAGTACGTCATGAACGAGGTCCACAATGGCGTCTGCGGGATGCATACCGGTCGGAGAACGATGAAAGCAAGGATACTCCGAGCGGGATATTTTTGGCCGACCATGGAAGAAGACTGTGAAGCCGTGATACGCAAATGCGCAGGATGTCAAGCCCATGGAAATGATATGAAGAGGGCTCCGACCGAGCTACATAGTTTGACAGCCCCGTGGCTGTTCGCCCAATGGGGCATGGACATCGTCGGACCTTTTCCAATCGGCCGAGCGCAGAAGAAATTCATACTCGTAGCAGTCGACTACTTCACTAAGTGGGTCGAAGCGGAGGCTCTGGCTAATATCACCGCTCGGCAGGTTCACTCCTTCGTCTGGCGTAACATCATATGCCGCTTCGGCCTTCCCCACACGATAATCACTGACAACGGTCGTCAGTTCATTGACAAAAAGCTGAAGGACTTCTATCGGCAAGTAGGGATACGGCACGTGACTAGCTCGGTCGAGCATCCCCAAACCAACGGCCAGGCTGAGGCCATGAATAAGGTGATAGTGGCCGAGTTAAAGAAGAGGTTAGGAGAAGCCAAAGGAGCGTGGGTTGACGAGCTGCCACAAGTCCTTTGGGCCTACCGATGCACGCCACACGGGACGACTGGAGAATCGCCCTTCAACTTGACATATGGTACAGATGCCATGCTGCCGGTCGAAGTAGGGGAACCGACCCTTCGGCGGGAAATGCAAGACTTGGAGGTGAATTATGGACGAATGCGCGAGAAGTTAGATTGGACGACCGAGCGAAGAGAACGAGCAGCCGTGCGAGCTGAAGCGTGCAAGAGAATGGTGGCAAGAAGGTATAACGCGAAGGTCAAACCAAGGAGTTTCGTCAAGGGAGATTTAGTCTGGAGAAAAACCAATGACGCCCGAAAGAAGTCAACACAGGGAAAGCTAGCACCAAACTGGGAGGGCCCGTTCCGCGTGACCGAGAGCCTGCAGAATGGAGCCTATCGGCTGGAACACTTGAGCGGCAAAGAAATACCCAACACATGGAACGCGTCACACCTCAAAATGTATTACAGTTAATCATGAATAAAATGAGCGTTTCATACAACTCCATCTAACATTCTAACCGACGGGACTCCCTACGGGACCCAAGGAAAGCCTGACCGATCGAGTAAGGGACTTGCAAGAGGAAGTCCCGCTCTGTCAGCACCGATCCTAGCGATCTAATTACCCTACGTCCCTGCGGGACCCAGGCAAAGCCTGACCGATCGAGACAGGGACTTCCGAGAGGAAACCCCACTCCATCAGCACCGATCCTAGAGATCTAATCACCCTACGGGTAAACAAGTGACACGAGCTGTCTTGGTCGATCGGTGTTTAACACCAACGATTTAAAAAACGAACCAAATGCACAAGTCACCTGTATAAGACAGGTAACAAAGATGTCAAGTTTAACGTTTGCACACCGGTCGATCGATCAGCTCAATAAGCACGACTAAGCAAAGCAACAAGTTAAACAATTATACGGCCGATCGCCAACGTTAAGAAACAGCATAATTACGGCCGGACGCCAAAACGAATTGGTGAGCGAACGAATGAAGGAAAGAAATAACATTTGATATGAACAGGAAGTTAAAATTTACACAAGTTTGAGTAGGTTAATAACCGAGCGAACGCGATCGAGCTAACGGACGATCGGGTTCGATCGGTTATATCAAAATTACAAGTAAAAATAAAAAATAAAAAGCCTATGCAGGAGGATCATTGACTTCGTCCAGCCGGTCAAAGACCCTCTCCACCTTCCCATCTACAACTCCCATATGGACGTCGAACCGGTCGGGAGAGCAGTTGTAATGGAAGACCGCCAGGTCGACGACCCTCTGGAAGCCCAATTCATATTGAGCGAATACTTGTTCATCGGCCACTTCCAGCTCGGCCTCCAAATCCTTGGCCTTCTTCTGCCAATCTGACGCTGAACTAGAGGCGGCCATATGCTCCAGAGTTAGATCGTCGAAACGACGTTGGAGCTTGCGCAGTTCTTCAGCGGCTTCACCTGCTTTGGCTTGCTCTGCCTTGGCTCGGTCGTTTGCAGCCTTCAACAGCCCGGCACACTTGGCGTGCTCAGTTTTGATGCCGTTGAGCCGGTCGAACTGAGCCTTCAAGTCAGCAGCCGACGCCTTCACCTCTTTGAGCTCAGTCTTGGCCGCCGCGAGCTCTTTTTCCAAGTCCTCTATTCTGCTCCGCTCGGGGCGAGGAAACTTGGTGTACAGGGCGGCCAGTCTGAGGGTGAGCTCCCCTGCGGTCCGAAGGGCATCTTCTTCAGACACGTCCTTCAGTGCCTCAGTCATGCGAGGTCCCAACTGAAGGAAGACCTCTTCATCCAGGCGAGCGCCGCCGCCGAGGAAAGCGTCGGCCAAGGATCCAGATGTTTCCCTGTGCTTCTGCTTTTTGAACGGGGGAACGATCGGGGGGTCGTCTCTTTTGGACTTCTTTCCCTTGTCCCCGGCCGCGGCGGCGGCAGCACCAGAACCCGGCCGCTTCACAACCAGACGAGGCCGCGAGACAGCGCCCGAAGTGCCGGCAGGAGCGGCGGTGGGAGGAACTTGACCGGTCGGAGAGGCAGCTAGAACGGTCGAAAGTGGCACCACCTCCTCTATGGTATCTCCCCCCCTTCGTCGAGCCTTAGCGCGAGCCACGAACTCGGCATTAGCAGCGGTCGTTCGAGACATTATATCTGCAAAACAACAAAGCAAATAAGTTAAACTGCGACCAAGATTGACGATCGGTAATATCAGAACAACTAACCATAAACCGCCCTCGATAAGTCCGGAGAGCGGAGGCATTGGATCAGCGGCCGCGGGGGATCTTGTCGGGCAGGGTCTTGAGGACGGCCAGGTCAGCCCGCTCGGCCGGGGTCAATCGTTCTTCAGCCCAAGCATCAGTGGGAGGTGGGAACGCCGTCCAGTAAAGCGGAAATTTGGGACGATCCTGCTCGTCGAAGATATACCTCCTTCCCTTGCGGGTAATTGCGACCTTAAAAAATCCGGTCTTGAAACCCTTGTAGGAGGCAAGATAAAGGGTGAACAGGCTCTTGTTCGCCCCGAGGAACGAAACTCAACCCTTGGACGCCGTCGGCCGCGTCTTATAGAAATGAAGGAACAGAGGCATGGTGGGTGTCAGGCCGGCCGCCCGGCAAAGGACGTCGAACGCCTGCATAGACGCCCATGCGTTCGGATGAATCTGCGTCGGTGCACATTGAATCTGACGGAGGACGGCCATCTGCCAATCGGCAAACGGCACGTTCAAACCAAGATCATGGAAGAGGCAGGTGTAGACGTAGAAGAAGTCTAGCTTCGCCTCTCTCTTCCCGTGGCACACTCTCTCGTTGCCGGCACATATCTTGACCCGAAGGTGCCCATCCTCTACCCCCTCGCTAAATATCCTGGTCCGCTCGACCAGATCCCCCAGGTCGTTCCCCCAACGAAACCTCGTCGCGACCGTACGCGGCTCATAAGGAGCCCAATCGTACCCCGATATTTCCGGCAGATTGACTTCGTCCCCCTCGTCGCCAACGTCGATCCCGATGATGTCCCCACTTTCTTCAGAAGCAGCGACCTGCTCCGCCGCCTCCGCGATCGGTGCCTCGTCCTCAGAACTGCCACTTAGGAGTATTGGTGAACCCGTGCCGCTCGACACTCCCCCGAGCGAAGTTCCCGATTCAGACGACTCAAACAAGGCGGAAATCGACCCGGCGTCCCCAGACCACCCGACCGCTCCACCCGACAGACCATCTGAATCCGATGCGCTTGAAGACATTTTTTACCTGCAGAGAGAGAAAAACGATCGGAAGCTCGGCTAGAAAGAGAAAGGAAAGCGTGAAAATAACGACAACCACACAAACCTATTTATAGGGGGGACCATGTGACACGTGGCAGCTCCAGGACCCTACGATCACATTCGGATCAACGGTCCCAGCTTCGCGACGCTTCAGATCATAACTGTCAGGCACGATCCACGAGGCAACGTAACCGTTGGGAAACACCATCGGTCAGTCGGCACCACGGTCTGGGTAAAACCTCTTCGCTTCATTCCCATCGCTCGAGGCTGGGGGGGCTTGTGTACAGTATGTCCAGTCGGTCAGGCGGTCGTTACTAACCCTCAGGGGACCATCGGTCTCACGGGTAAACGAACAACCACGTGGCATCATTAAAGGACCATCGGTCGAACGAATAATAGATAAAATAGCAGACCATCGGTCAAACGGTTGAATATATAAGTCACGACTTAACCATACTCATACCCATCGGTCCGTCGGTAAAGCATCAGCGATGGACTTCTGACGTTAAGGGTCCATCGGTTCATCGGTAAATCAACAGCGATGGCCCTTCAACCTTGAGGATCCATCGGTCCCTCGGTAAAATAACAGCGACGGATTTATAAAATCACCTGGCGGTCGATCGGTAAAACACATCGTTAGCTTGTTAACAACACAATGTCACCAACCCAGCCAAGCGACCATCGGTCGCACGATTATATAGCTTAAGCCAAGGATTATCGGCTAAACGAGTCAATAATCTTCATTAAGGGGTCATTGGGCCGTGATTAAGAAACCCTAATTACAAGCCCATGTTGAAAGCTATAAATAGGGCCCAAAGGTAGGTTGGTGAGAATCTTAATTGCGCATTTATTACTACTGATATTCTGACACGCCGATCGGCCCCTCCTGACTTAAGCATCGGAGTATTTTAGACAGGTACCCCGATCGTCATCCCAACCGATCGAGCTAAGGAGTGGATTTCGTTGAAGTCATTGGAGAGGAGGAAGATAACGCGAAGTGAAGGAGTTCATTTAGCAGGCTCTCGATCCCTACACCCGAAACAATAAGCTAGTACAATCTTTATCCATAAAATTGCACATTTAATTACACATTCATAGATATGCAAATAACCCAATATGCAACCAACCTAAGAGAAAGAACTATAAGAGCAATTTATTCTAAACACAAAATTTATTGGTAAGTTATGTCTTCCTCTTTATTATCGGCCATTAGGAAGGACTCAAATCTTAAAAATTATAAACAAATCTCTCATAAAACTAAAGAGAGATGATAAAAAATAATGGTTTTTTATATTCAATTATGTGTCTTTAAATGATAACGTAATTCCTTCATTTTTTATCTATTTTTTATTTAATTATTATTTTTAATGTTTAAAACAATGTATTAATTACTATTTTCTTATGTATATGAGATTTAGTTTTCTACCATAACAAAAAACAAAAAGAGAAAAATAGAAATCTTATAAATATTTTACTATAAGTAGAAAAAAATGAACTGATTGAATAATTGGTGTGGGAAAATAATTTATGACTTTGTCATAATATATATATATATATATATATATATATATATATATATATATATATATATATATGTGTGTGTGTGTGTGTGGACTTTTAAATTTATCCACCGTTGTTAGTTTTACATCTATTTAACATTTATTGAAGATATGAAATTTTCAATTTTATCAATATTTATAGTCTTGCTTCCACTTAAATTTAATCCTTAAATTTTTAAAATAATTTTAAAGCACTGAAATTCACAAACAACGTAAAATCTTGATCGATTAAAATGATGATCGTACTTCATTCCATTTTCCTTTTTGTAAATTTTACACATAAAAGCAAAAGAAAATAATTATTTGATTAAAAGATGGCTGAAAATGTATATACATACACATAATAAAATTATGGTACCTATCCCAAGTTTGGAATAAATATCATAAGAGTATGAAAATTATAATTTGTACACTACTTGTAAATACCTGTTTTGCATAGTAAAGTTGGCGATTTTGATAATAAAAAGGGGAAAAAATAAGATTGAGAAGATTATAGTTTTATTTTCCAGTCCTGTAAATAGAAAGGTCCCATTCAGCTATTATTGATGATCCTTGTCCCTTACTCTGCGCCTATTTTGTCGCTTTCATCCCATCTTCTTTCACCTAAAAATCTAACTTAGTTCTCAATTTTTAAGCTATTTGAAAAACTTTAATCCCTATTGTTTGGTTTGATATTTAGTTACTACAAACTAATATGACATAAATTTAAATCTTAAATTAAGTTGTTTAAGTCGATTTTTAAGTTATACATCAATTTCCCATTCAACATGTTAAAAATTCAAAGTAAACATGAGATTTCACTTCAAATAAAAAATATCAATAAATAATCAATATGTAAAAATAAATATTTAATGATATTTTTATTTTAACTTATATATATATATATATAATGTTTTAGTCTTTTATATGATTTTTTTTTACTATTATTTGGTGTTCAATATTTCAATGTTGAGTGGAAGAAAAAATTTATTCTTAAGTTTGGTTGGATTTTTAACATGTTTCAGATATATAAATATAAAGTGCGAGAGGTTGGTCTAATACGGTAGTATAATAGGCTCCAAAATAATATACGATAAGTTCTAAGCGAAAAAGAAAAAAAAAAAAAGAAAGAAGAATGAATAAACTTTTATAAAAAGACTGAAACAGTATATCTGATTTTACAAACAATAACCAGAGCTTCATTTATATAACCTGGTCAACCTTATATAAAAGACTAAAACTAATAAAATAAACTCTAAGTAACTTTCAATATAATCTTAAAAAGTAAATTTTAACACTTATATACTATATATATTTATCTTTAACTTTAGTTAATGTAAGATTTTTAACATATATATATATATGTTTTGATTTCTTATAAAAAATTATTAACCACTCTGTCAAATTTATTCTTAAAGAACACCATATATCATTATGTTATGTTGATAACAAAATTTTAAGTTTAATTAAAATTATGAAAAGCATATATATGTTTGTTGGAAGTCTCACATCGATTAGAGATAAGGCCAATTCATAATATATGAGTGGGTGCAATCTTCACCTTACAAGTAGGTTTTGTGGGATTGAGTTAGGTCTAAAACTCACTTCTAACGTGATATCAGACACGCACAAGATGTACATACATCGGACGTGAGGGAATGTGTTGGATGAGGTTGAATTAAACTTAAAACTCACTTCTAACTTACATCATATCTAAGTTATTAAGTCACGACAATGGTTCTATACATAAATAATCTTTTAATATGTAAACACGTATTACTATCCGAGATTAATTATGTAAAAACATGCTAATTCAAATGTAGTCCTAAGAACAAAATATGCAAAAAAAAAAGTTTAGCTTTTATTTTTATTTTTACTCCTAAGAAAGTACTTGTGGGGAAGTCGTTTAAACAAGGTGTGTGATGATAGTTTGAGTCAACATTTTAGTGGTACTATAATAATATAATGAAAAGTGGGTGTATTTTTGATGTAATAATGGATGAAGATATATAAGATATGTTTTTGTATATAGTAGTCACAATGCATGGTAATAGTATTATAGAACATTATGATTTGGATTACAGAAGGCGAAAATTTGAAAGCCATGTTTCTCTGAGAGCTATTTTTGTCTTCTTTTTTTGGGGCCAAGTAATATGTCGGAACATGAAAGACCAATCAAAATTCAAAAGGTTTGATGGGATCACATGCCTACATTTTCAGTGTGCATGATTGTTTCTGATATTAATATTTTAGATTTAATAGATGGAAGAAAAAATAAATAAAAAAGCTTTATAATGTGGTGGGACACACAGACTCAATGCGATGATGATCATCATCATGATGATGATGGTGCATTCAAATTTTATTTTATTTTATTTTTTTCATTTTTTTCATTTCTAGTTCTTCAACAGTTGGAAGAGTTTTTATATTTATTACCATTTATGTAGCAACTCCATTTCCATTTATACTTCAATCCTTTCAAGTATAAATTTTACGGTTTCTTTTCTTCATAAATTCTCATTCAATGGTATCAAACATGATTACCTTCATAATTAAATGTGGTTTGTTCTTTATGGATGTTTAATTAATGTATTAAGTGCCATTAGTGGGGGACAAGCTTTCCATTATTACTAGAACAAGAAAATTATTGAAAATAGAAGTAGTGAAATTTCTTCAGTAAATTACGATCATGTTGTCTTCAGTTTCATAATGCATATATAATTAAGTTGACTGTGATTTAATTTATCTAAATTTTGTTGCACAATCATTATCATAACTTACAATAATTTCTCATTTTAACAATTATTTTATTCAAAATTAAACTTGTAATATTTGCTTCAAACATTTTACAATTTACCTTTATAGAAAAATTAATGCAAGACATAAAACATTATTTTAATGGAATTAGATGAGAGAATATTTTTCTTTACCAAAACATGATTAATTGCAACATTTAAAATAATATAGATTTCTAAAAACTTAAACAATTTTACTTATATTCATTTGTAATTGTTAGAAAGTTTTTCAATAGGTTTATGTAAGACATAATTGCCATGAAGATTTTATTAAAAAAAAAAACTAAAAAACATGAAGATTTTATTAAAAAAATAAAAAGATAAAAAATTAGAAAATATGAGAGGATCGCACTAAACCCGTGATAAAAATATATCGCATGTATAGGTAAAAACAATCTATGATGAAAAAATTAAGTAAATAGATAGATGGAAAAAAGTATCTCAAAGTGACAAATAGAAGACTAAAGTTTAATAATCAAATTCTTCAGCATAATAAACTCTTACAATCCATAAAAAGATTTTTAAAACTTATTATAGTTTTTCAGACACCCTTACTTTAGAAGATTTAAAACTTCCTTACAGTTTGATATGGCTCATCATTCTTCTCAAAATTAGAATTTTTTCTCTTATTAAACATATTAGTCTATTTAGAGACTATTTTGCATTCATCCACAAAACGAGGTTCCTTTGAATTCAAAATATTAGAACTACTTCAAAATTAGAATGAAATTAGTATAAATGTTGTAAACCTTGTAAACTATCGACAATGGAAGTAACATCCTCAAAATAAGACATATCAACCAAGGAATCAAAATCTACTGGGATACCACCACTGTTAGAAACATCTATATTATTAACAATATATACATGCATAACACATACATTATCATGATTTGGCTCTAGTACTGACTAATTTAACATAGGCTCCCTCACAAGATCCATTATAGGGTCCACCACATGATTCACCACGGGCACCAGAACTCAACCATAGGATTCACCACAAACTCCACCATAGACTCCACCACAGGCTCCATAACAGGTAGCACAACTGCCTCCAAAGCTTTAAAATCGAACCCAAAGAGCCTTTACTTCTACCCTAGGCACCAACCACCTTAAGACGATAAAATTGTTGTGTTTTTGCACCAGTGGTTTTCTCCCCACCAGAAATTACATTGGTCCTTTTTTGCTAATGTTGTTCAAATAATTAACGGTAATGAATAGTGATTGTCACGTGTCACTTCCTAATTTTTGTTTTTGCTTTTTTTATTATATTTTATTTTTGAAAAAAATGTTCACGTGTCAACCCAGCCTTGTGTCACGTGTTAGAGTTAATGTTTTATATTCAATTTGATACCTATATTTTTTTTTTCAATTTAGTCATTTTTAAAAAAAAAATAGAGCAATTTTGTCCCTCCCCAAATTGAGACCAAATTTTATTTTTATGTAAATGTTACAATGATGTTTTTACTACAACTCGCATTTTTATTAAATACTTTAAATTAGAGTTACAATTAGTTTAAAATTACAAGAAAAATTTGAATGATGAGGACTAACACAATTGATCTAAAATTTTAAGAAGTGTTAGTAATATGTCAAAATGGTGTTAGTCTTCATCCTTGAAATTTTCATCCTAATTTTAAACTAATTGTAACTCTAAATCAAAATATTTATAAAAATGTGAATTTTAGTAAAAACATCATTATAACATTTATATAAAATTTAAATTTGGTGCAAAATTTCAACAGTGACAAAATTGTTCCATTTAAAAAAAGATGAGACTAAATTGAATAAAAATAACGAATATAGGAACGAAATTAAATATAAAACATTGATTTTGACATGTGACACACTGCTGGTTGACACATAGACATTTTTTTTTAAATTATAAAAAAAAACACGAAGTGACACGTGACGGTCATTGTTTATTATTGTTAATTATTTGAATGACGTTATAAAAAAAAAGACCAAATTGAATAAAATTGTCAAAAATTGAGACTTAATTAAAAAAATATTACGACTAAATTGAAAAAAAAAACGAATGAAATTAATGACTAAATGTATATAATTTAAATGTTATCTATTAAAAAAAATGGTAGATAAAATTGGTAGGTGATAAGTTGGAATTATTGAAGCTTACAAAATTACTGTTGTGCTATTGTGACTTACATTACATTATTACATAACAAGAAAAACATCTTCATCTTTATTATTTTATATAATTCGACTCAATTTTATATAAAATTATCTATACTCGATGGAAAGATGAATAGTATATTTAATTATAAGGAAAATTCTAACTCGTAATTATATAGATGAAGATGTGAAGAGTTTAAAAATATAGAAAAAATAAAAATAAGGAAATAAATGTGGGTATCATTAATTTTAAATCAAGCATTAACTACAGTGTAAATATTGATTAAATATTTATAAATGTGGGTATCATTAATTTTAAATCAGGCATTAATTACAATGGAAATATTAATTAAATATTTATAAATGTGGGTATCATTAATTTTAATCAGCATTAATTACAATGGAAATGTTAATTAACTATTTATCATCTTTCAAAATGTTAATTCATCAAAACATGTATTTTGGAACTTTAATTCTATGAACACGGTGCATATAGGCTAGCAAAACCGTTGCAATGAATGAGAGGGAGTTACTTTCATTATTTATTCATTAGTAGGCAATTATATTTCAATTCATTTCATTACGAAGGTTATAGTAATACTGTTATAAGGTTATAGTAATAAGACAGAATGATCTATGATAAAAATTTAAGATATTTATTGATCATAAACAAAAATATTTTAGTTTTGAAAATATTAAACATTAATTAAAAAGTGTGAGTGTTATAAATATATTTAATTGGAATAGGAGTTGAAAAAAATAAAAAAAAAATGATATAATGAAATGAAATTCATAAAAGTAAATTAAGAAATCACACAATGACTTTTTCAATAAAAATTTTATTACTAAGTAATATGTACATTAACTAAGGGTTAAAAAAATTAAGGTTGAACAAAATTTCAAGTGAATGATTATTTTTAATTGAGTTTTTGTTTTCATTTTTATTAAATATTTAAAATTTATATATTTTTTAATTGAGTAATTTCTCATTGGTTGTTATATTGTCTCGTAATCTTTTTTGTTTGTCTGAACATGATAATAACGTAATGTTTTGTAGTTAATATAAAATGATATTATAGTTAGTGTAATATGACAAGTGACTTTATTGCTTTTGCTAAAAACATTCTTGATAAAAGAATATTATCATCATCATTTGCATCTATGGTGATGATGATGACATCTTTTAGTCTTTGTAGGTAGGATAATGATATTTTAATCCATTTTTAACCCACATACTACTTTCATTATCTTTAGATCATCACATCACATCACTTAAATAAATCAAAATAGATAATTGAAAGGTGATTGGAGTAGTGGATTAAGAGTGAATAAAAAAAAATGGGTCAAAATATCATTATTCACATAGATGATAATAAGATAGTCATCAGGAAACACTATGATATCATTATCTAATATCTCTTCCAAATCATTTGTCATTTTACATTAATTACAATATCATATTATATTAACTATAAAACCTCATTTTTCTTAAAACCTATATAGAAATAAGCAAGATTATTTTATATTAATAGTAATGCTACATTTATCATATGTAAAGATAGGTAAACGAGATGATAACAAGAAAAGTAATAGACATGACTCCAGTTGAAAAAATAAATAAATAGCAAAATTCAATTGAAAATTTTAAAAATTAAAACTAGTCAATAAATAAAAAATTTAATAAAATTTCAATTAAAAATAATAAATAAATTCAAAATTTGATTAAACCTAAAATTAATTACTCACAATACATTTCATAGTCATTGATGAATAGATTTAAACTCCTCTTGAGATATATTAATGGCTTCAAAATATATAATGAAAATAAATAAACGTATTCAATATATATTTATACAGGTTAAGTATGTTTTGATCCTTAATTCTCATTGAAAATTAGAATTAGTTTATTTGGTTTGAATCTAGATTTTCTGCTGATTTTTGTACGATCATCTGTTGAATATTAAAAATATATTGTGTTTATATTTTAAATATCTTTTTAATATATTTTAAAATATCAAAATTAGTGATAATCGGTGGTAATCGATGTACGATGAAGACACAGTAAATGTACAAAAAAAAAACCCAATAGAAAATCTAAATATTTTTTAATCCGTTTAACTCTTTATTAATAGCCCATATACCGGACAAAGGATGCTTTGCAAATTTTAAAAGTTGGTGGACCATGAGATTACTTCATCAAATCCGAAATAAATTCATTTTTCCTCAATTTAAAAAACAGTATTCTTAGTAACTGTAATTTGAAAACTGTTTACTTTAATTTGTTTATAAATGCAATTAAATGTTTAGCTCATATGATTAATGATCCTAAGTTACTTTTTCAAACAGTTACTTTTTCAAACAGATTTCTATTTTGTATTTCTTTTATCACTAAAACACGTTGTACATTCGCTTTTATTATTTAGGCAGACAACTTTAACTACAACATCAATTCTTTTCATAATTATCCAAATAAAAATAAAAAATCTTTAGCTAAAAATAAAAAGAAAGAAATTCAACTTACATTATCAGTTTTAGAAGATATATATTTGTTTTAATTGGATGAGAATTAATTTGAGATTCATTAGAAAAAAAATATATAAATGAAATTAATTGTTTAACTCATATGATTAATAATCCAAGGTTACTTTTGCAAACGGATTTCTATTTTGTATTTCTTTTATCACTGAAACGCTTTGTACATTCATTTTTATTATTTAGCCAGATAACTTTAACTACAGCATTAATTCTTTTCATAATTACCCAAATAAAAATAATAAACCTTTAACTGAAAAAGAAGAAAGAAATTCAATTATATAAAAAAGTTTTAGAAATAGAAAAAGAATATATATATATATATATATATATATATATTAATTTGATGAGAATTAATTTGAGATTCATTACAAAGAAAATAAATAAATAAATGAAATGAATTGTTTAGTTCATATAATTAATGATCCCAAGTTACTTTTTCAAACTGATTTCTAGTTTGTATTTCTTTTATCACTAAAACGCTTTGTACATTCATTTTTATTATTTAACCAGATACTTTAACCACAACATTAATTCTTTTCATAATTACCCAAATAAAAATAATAAACATTTAACTAAAAAAGAAGAAAGAAATTAAAACTCACATTAAAAGTTTGAGAATATATATATATATATATATATATATATATATATATATTAATTTGATGAGAATTAATTTGAGATTCATTAAAAAAATATAAATGAAATTAATCGTTTAGCTCATATGATTAATAATCCCAAGTTACTTAAAAAAACAATTCCTATGTTGTATTTCTTTTATTATCACTAAAACGTTTTGTATGGGAATGATAACCTAGTAGGACAATTACGAGTTTTGTTATTTTATATTATTTGAAAAAATTTCTTTATTCTCATACTCAAATGTATCATTTATTAATTTTTTCTCATTTTCACCGAACAATGCCTATGTACTTTGTATTCATATCCGTATTCTTTATCTTGCCATAAATGAAATATAATATTATAAAATATTTAATATTATAAAGAGGGTATTTTTTTTCTTCAATATCAAATATTAAGAAAAAAATTATAATTATATATATTTTAAATTAAAATACTACATAAAATATAATGAGAGTCAAAACATTTATAAAATTTAGGGTTAAATATGTTTTTGGTCCCTCAAATTTCAGTGAATTTTGGAATTAGTCCCTCATCAAAACTTTATATCAATTTAGTCCTCCATCTTTCAAAATGCGTAAATTTAGTTATTTTAAACAAATTTTGTTAAGTTTATCTGACGTTTCAAGCACATTTTATGATAGTATTTAAGTTAACATTGAAGCAAAAATGTGTCAAACAGTGTAAATAATTTAAATACTATCATGAAATGCGCTTGAAACGTCAGATAAACTTAACAAAAGTTGGTTAAAAGGACTAAATTCACGTATTTTGAAAGACGAATGACTAAATTGGTCAAAAGTTTTGATGAGGGACTAATTCTAAATTTCGCTGAAACTTGAGGGACCAAAATCATATTTAACCCTTAAATTTACAAACATTAATGTTATCTAATTGATAAAATTAAAAAATATTTTAAAAAATATAAAGAAAAAAGTATTTAAATTAAAAAATATTTTAAATGTATGTTTACTTTAATTTTTTAAATTGTAAGAAATCTCATTTTCTTATACATCGATAACAATTATAATACCGATTAAAATCACACAATAAAAAAATTAAACTAATAATAATTAAAATTTAATATACATATTTCCTCTTTTTATGAGGATAAAAAAAATTACGACAATAATATTAAATTATTATATTATACTAAATAAATTTTATTTAATTAATTATAGTGATAAAACTAATAATAAGATAGAAAATAAAAATAATTATACAAAAAAATATCAAAAATAATATTTTATATGATAAAAATAAACACTAAATAAAAATATTAAAAAATATCAAATGAAAACAATTCGATAGATTGTTAAGTAAAATCGCACGAAAAAAATACAAATTTAATAATTAATAATATAAAAATAAAAAAGATATTATAAATCTAAGAAAACATTTTAAATATCAACATAATTAAACATATGAGAGATCTTAAAAATTATTTTAACAAAATAAAAGAATTTTTCAAATAAAACAAAAAATTATTAATAATATAAACACCGTTAACATATAAATGAAATTAATTGTTTAGGTCATATGATTAATGATCCAAAGTTTCGTTTTGAAACCGATTTGTAATTTATATTTCTTTTATCACTAAAACGCTTTGTACATTGATTTCTATTATTTACCCGGATAACTTTAACTACAACATTAATTCCTTTCATAATTACCTAAATAAAAACAATAAACCTTTAACTAAAAAAAAGGAAAGAAATTCAATGTACATTAAAAGTTTTAGAGAATAAAAAATATATATATTTTTAATTTGATGAGAATTAATTTGAGATTCATCAAAAAAAAGAAAAAAAAAAAAGGAAGGGAGAAAAGTTTAAAAAGTGGTGTGATGTTTGTCTCCTTAGAGAGATTAAAGCAAGCTTAGTCCAATTATTGAGAATCCCTAGGACGGTTTGTGAAGAAAGGTTGAGATTTCAGTGAAAGAGTCCTATCTTATGGATCTCATGCCCAAACAGACTCACACCATAGGACCCTATCATCATTATTCTATAACTCGGTTTACTTTCTTCTTCACAAAAGCTCATCAAAAAGCCACTTTGCAATTTTCACAGTCACTCACAGGCTTTCTGGGGATACTGTGCAAATAGCATCAGCCATCACAGTAAGAGTCAACCGTCCCTTTTTGGATCCATCTATTTGTAAGGCTTCCAATAGTCCACACGTTACGTTTTATCTTCACCTTTTCCCCTTACACTCTCTCTCTCTCTCTCATCATTTTCTGTACAAATCCATAACCATTTTCATTTTCTTCAATCTCTCACCCTTTTCCTTAGCATAATAGTGGCATACTGTTATTCTATTACAAAAGTCAAACACGAAGCTTTTGATTAAAACTAGAGTGTCACTTTTTAAGAGCCTTCATAGATTAAATATAATCATGTTATTTGATTAAAACTTTAATTAAAAACTGCATCTTTTTCATTTTTTTTCTGTCTTTTTCCTTTTAGGCTTTACAAGAGTCAAGCATGCAGAGAATGAGGCACACACACACGCAAAGACAGTAGGGTTCTTATATCCTTTTTTCCATTTAACCCCAAGCCAATGGATTGAAGCTACCATTCAACTGTGTCTGTGCCACAAAGTGCCACTCTCAAAGGCTCACTGCTACTAAGAGAGGAATAGAGAAAGAAGAAGGAAGCTGCTGTAATAGCATAAGGGTTTCTAGGCTTCCGTTCTTTCTTTCTCTACAAATAATAGAAGAAAAGAAAAAGACAGTATTTTTTTTTTTCTTTCTGCTACAGAGAGAAAGCTGAGACATTGGGGTTTTATCCTTTTGTCTCCTCTATCTCTCTGTCTCTATTCTTTCCCCCCTTACCTTGAAAGTTTCTTCTTTGATCACTCTCCCAGAGTATATAAGTCTCCTTCTGACCGACCCACTTCATCTTTTGAGTCTTTCTTGAGTTTCAAAATTCTGGGGTAGCCAATTGACGCCTAAATTCTCACTGATGAAGCAATTCGATGCTTAGGGAGGAGTAGAAGAAGTGGGTTCAAGGGGTTTCAGGGTAAAAAATTTAGGCTTGTTCGGGTACTTGTGTTGAAGAGAAAAGTGGCTTCTTTGATGAGTTTTGGGGGTTTTCTTGACAACAAATCAGGTAGTGGCGCAGCCAGACACGACCTTTCGGATATTCCTTACAACAACGTTACCACCACCAACCATACCAACACCAACGACGACGATAGAATGCCCTTTGGTGCAATCTCTCAGCCCCGCCTGGTGACCACCACCACTCCAACCCTGGCCAAATCCATGTTCAACTCCCCAGGACTATCTCTGGCACTTGTGAGAGATCTTGTTACTTTACTTTAAAAACTAACGTGTTGGTACCATGTTGTACTGTGTTTCCTTATTTCTTTTCCTTTCTTGTTTGTAAAAAATTAAACAAAAGCAGCAAACCAATATAGATGGACAAGAAGATGTGAATAGAATGGTCGAAAATAGCTTCGAACCAAACGGTTTGCGAAGAAGCAGAGAGGAAGAGCATGAAAGCAGATCTGGCAGCGACAACATCGACGGCGCTTCCGGCGATGAACAAGACGCCGCCGACAAGCCTCCGAGGAAAAAACGCTATCACCGACACACCCCTCAGCAGATACAAGAACTTGAAGCGTATTTTCATTTTCATTTTCATTTTCATCTTCATCTCACCATTCACTCCTTTTCTTCTTCTTCTTCACTCTTAAACATACTAACATGTAATAATTCTATGAAGCTAATGGTTATGACCATGGTTCCGAAACAGTTTCTTACTTCCTAAACACGTTGTACATGTACATGTATGTGATTTGTGATTTGAATGGTGGATGATTTTTTGGATTTTTTTTAATGGGGTTCAGGTTGTTCAAGGAGTGTCCTCATCCAGATGAGAAGCAAAGACTCGAACTCAGCAAGAGGCTGAGCTTGGAGACTCGACAGGTGAAGTTTTGGTTCCAAAACCGGAGAACCCAAATGAAGGTGTGGCATGCTTCAAACTCTCACAAAGTCACTTTCACACTCCTTTTCTTCCTTTTTGAGGTTTCTGATGCAGTTTGAAACTTTTGCCTTCTACGTACGGTTGTACCAGACCCAGTTGGAGCGGCACGAGAACACGTTGCTGAGACAAGAGAACGACAAGCTGAGAGCGGAGAACATGTCTATCAGGGACGCAATGAGGAACCCCATGTGCTCCAATTGCGGTGGCCCTGCCATCATCGGCGAGATTTCGCTGGAGGAGCAGCACCTTCGGATTGAGAACGCGCGGTTGAAGGACGAGCTCGATCGCGTGTGTGCACTCACGGGCAAGTTTCTGGGTCGCCCCGTTTCTTCGTTACCGAATTCAAGTTTGGAGCTTGGCGTTGGGGGGAACGGGTTCGGTGGAATCAGCATTGGCACCACATTGCCTTTAGGACAAGATTTTGGAATGGGAATGTCGATGTCTGTGTCTAACAACCCTTTGGCTATGGTGTCTCCCTCGAGTACCAGACCAACTTCTGTTGTGGGTGGGTTTGATAGGTCCATGGAGAGGTCCATGTTTCTCGAGCTTGCTTTGGCCGCCATGGATGAGTTGGTGAAGATGGCTCAAACTGGGGAGCCTCTTTGGGTGAGGAATGTTGAAGGTGGGAGGGAAATCATGAACCATGAGGAGTACGTGAGAACCTTCACTCCTTGTATTGGTTTGAGACCCAATGGGTTTGTGTCTGAAGCATCTAGGGAAAATGGAATGGTCATTATTAACAGTTTGGCACTTGTTGAGACTCTCATGGACGCGGTAAGCCAATTGAAATTTAATCTCTCTAAACTCCGATTTTAATTAGAAAATGGTGTGTGAAGCACGTAAAACTTTGGTCTAAACTTAAAAGCTGATGAAATGTTGAAAATGCATGACTGAATTGCATTTTGCCTCAACAGAATCGATGGGCAGAGATGTTTCCTTGTATCATTGCAAGAACCTCCACTACTGAAGTGATATCTAACGGGATAAATGGAACAAGAAATGGAGCACTTCAATTAGTAAGTTTGGTTTATGTTCTTGCAAGTTCTTTTTCTTTTCTTTGGTGAAGGGAAATGGGGTGAGATTTTTGGTTTTTGACCCTTTAAATTTGTTGCTCAGATGCATGCTGAACTTCAAGTTCTTTCGCCTTTGGTTCCTGTTCGTGAGGTCAATTTCTTAAGGTTTTGCAAGCAGCACGCAGAAGGGGTTTGGGCAGTGGTGGATGTGTCCATAGATAGCATCAGAGAAAGTTCAGGAGCAGCATCAACTTTTGTCAACTGTAGGAGGCTTCCTTCTGGTTGTGTTGTGCAAGACATGCCCAATGGTTACTCCAAGGTAAATTCAAAACACTTTTTCTAGTTTGTAGTGTGGGGTGATTCTATTCTAACTCTACTCCCTAGTCCAAAGAAAACAAAAGCATGTAATGATTATACTACGAAGAAAGGAGGGTATTTTACAAAAATTGATTGTAAAAAATATGTTTTTTGCTTGAGAATCCTAATCTTTTTGAGACTGCAAAAATGGTTTATATTCTCCATGCAGCCACTGTTACCAAACTATACACTAGTATTTAATAGCTTCCATGTTTTTTATTGAATTTTTTATGACTTCCAAAGTGGGTATCTTTCTCTTTAGTTTTTAATCACACTTGTTCATGGAAGTTACTGGATCGTAAGAGCTAAAGTACAGAATATTCAAGAGAAACAAAACACCATGCCAAGGAATCACGGGGCTTTGCTTTTCGAAGCTTTTTAAGAGCTCCTGTTTCGAAGTAACTTGGCTAGTCTAGTGACTACTCTCTATATAACTATTCTGTCAGTGATGATTTTCACACAAAATTCATTTCATTTTTTCAAAACTTTACATAATATCATTGCAGCAGAGTAGGATCTCAATTTAACAATTATATTCCAATGTGGGGTTTTCAACGTTTCATCTTCAATCCCATAGACTCTTTGAATGCTGCTCCTTGACATTTTTAATCATTTTATAAACATCTCAACTATCAATAAAGTACTAAAGGTGTTTTAATCAAAACATGCACTCATCAGCTGGTAATTTTTTAATCTATGTATAGATTCCTCATAAGATAACAGTGTTAGTTTTGGAAGAGAGTATTCCCTGTGTGGTATAAAATCCAAATCAATCCATTAATTTATTCACAAAAATCTCCATCTCTTAAATCCATGCCATCTTGAACTCATTAATAAGATATCCATTTGTATGAAATTGGGCATATGATCTTGCACGCACTTTCTGATTCTATAAACAATACATATGATGTTTCTATTCCAATCTTTGACGCCACATAATAAGTATCTTGTAGCATTATTTAATTCACGAGATCGAATGTGGACTAGCTCCAGTCCTATGATCGGATAGGGCTGTTACATATAATATTGAATGAAGACCCTTGGAGTAAAAAACCAGAGACTGAGTACTTTGTCTGTTTCCTCTGAGTTTTTGTTTGGTGGTAAATCTCGATGCTCACAGTACCCATTGCTCCTGTAAATACTGCACCTTGACTTTATATAGTACCAATATTTTATGTACTTGTCCAGATAAATGAGAGATACCTATGTCTGTTGCTGAGCCCAGTCTTCAGGCTTTTCCAAGATTTGCTTTTACACATTTTTTTTATCATCTAGTGACGCCATAAACAAACAAACATAACCTTATATTATTATGCATACAATTCAAATTAGTCAACATGATGAACTTGATTAATTAATCAAGAAAAAAGTACTTTTTTTTTTTTAATATTTTGTGACATGCATGAAATTTTGACATGGTTGGTTGCATGTGGTTTGAAGGTGACATGGGTGGAGCATGCAGAATACGATGAGAGCCAAATTCATCAGGTTTATAGACCACTGTTGAACTCAGGCATGGGGTTCGGTGCTCAGCGTTGGGTGGCTACCCTTCAACGCCAATGCGAGTGTCTTGCTATCTTAATGTCCTCAGCAACACCCTCTCGAGATCATTCAGGTATTTTCATATAGGTATTGTAAAAGATCAATCTTTTTTTACATGGCGAATGTTTTGTTTTTGAAATTCATGATTTTGATGGTGGGTGCAGCAATAACGGCGGGGGGAAGGCGGAGCATGGTGAAGCTGGCGCAGCGAATGACCAACAACTTCTGCGCCGGCGTGTGTGCCTCCACGGTGCACAAGTGGAACAAACTCAATCCCGGGAACGTGGATGAGGACGTGAGGGTGATGACGCGGAAGAGCGTGGATGATCCCGGCGAGCCGCCGGGGATTGTGCTGAGCGCCGCCACCTCCGTTTGGCTCCCCGTGTCGCCGCAGAGGCTCTTCGACTTCCTCCGGGACGAGCGCCTCCGGAGCGAGTGGGACATACTCTCCAACGGCGGGCCCATGCAGGAGATGGCCCACATCGCCAAGGGCCAAGACCACGGCAACTGCGTCTCTCTCCTGCGAGCCAGTGTATGCTTCTTCTCACTCATAACAAACTTTTTTTCTTTTCACTTTTTCTTGATTTTTTATGTGTGAATGTTTTGCGATAATTTCTTTGTTAGGGCATGCATAGGTTGTGTTAATGTTTTTGTTTTCATTAGTATTTAGATCGGAAATGGTGTTGGTTGTCGTTTAGTTTTTGGATGAGAGCTGCTGAAACTTTGAGAAGGACAACGATGGAAGTTTTGGAAGTATCAATGGAGGCAGATTTTGATGAATCACTAAAATAAATAAAAAAAAAAGTCAAAATATAATGCGTGGGTTTCTGACTTCATTGTTTTTTATTCAATATTTAAAAATAAACATGAAAATTTTAAAAAGTGAAATAAAAAAAAATGGAATCAGGTTTGACTAGCTTCTGGAAAATGACAACACACTAGTTATATTATTCCACTTTGAACTGAGTTTTATTTAATTATTTTTTTCTTTTGTTTCCAGGCCATAAACTCCAGCCAGAGCAGCATGCTGATACTACAGGAGACATGCATAGACGAGGCGGGATCACTTGTGGTGTACGCGCCGGTGGATATCCCAGCCATGCACGTGGTTATGAACGGTGGTGATTCGGCTTACGTGGCATTGCTGCCATCGGGATTTGCTATTGTTCCAGATGGGCCAGGATCTCGTGGGTCACAGAACGGGCCTACTGCCGTAAGTAACGGTGGTGATAATGGTGGGACGCGTGTGAGTGGGTCCCTGTTAACGGTGGCGTTTCAGATACTTGTGAATAGTCTTCCTACAGCGAAGCTCACAGTGGAGTCCGTGGAAACTGTGAACAACCTCATATCATGCACCGTTCAAAAAATCAAAGCTGCCCTGCACTGTGAAAGTTAACCATCACCATCACGTGATCGATCATGTCATTGTCATCTCTCAGTCACGTGAGTGTGGTTATTTTTTCCTTTTTTGTTTTTGTTTCATTTGTTGAGATTTTGAAAGTTTAGACATTGGAAAGTGTAATGGGTGGCGCGTGTGAATGACGGGATGGTTGTTTGAGTCAAGAACGAACCGCGCATGGGAGAAAAAAGAAAAAGCTCCTTGCATGGTGGTAAGGATCCGAAGCAGTCGGGTGAGGTTCCTTAACACAAGGCAAGGGTCGTGGTTCGGGTATTGACTCGGGTCGACCTTTTGTTTGTTCGAGTAGAAGAAAATAGAGGAATGGAAAAAACAGAAACATAAAAATAAAAGTTTTCGTTAGTATTTATTAGTTAAAATGTTATTTAATCCATGATTTTTGTTAATTTGTGATATTTAAGTTTTTTTTTATAATATATGATGAGATAAATGGTTATAAAAATGGTGGTGGTGGTGGTCTGGTATGCATTAAATGAGTGTGCAGAAGGTGTTGGAGGAAGCGTTGGCATCATTAAATGCGAAGGTAATGGCATTTTGTTGATTCACCCAATAAGCTTCTGACACGTACACCTTAGTGAGAAGCATTATCTGACAGAGAAACAACAGTGGGGATTTCGAAGATAACGCCGTTTTGGCACCATCACCCCTTTGATTTGATGTTAATCCGTTACCTCTGTGCCTACCATACCATCATCATCATACCTATTTCTGTACCTTTCCCTACTTAATTTCTAGTTAACTTTATTTACTGTTATTTTTTAATTTTCTTAAATTGGTATTGGTATATTTTGAAAAACAATATAATAATATATTGTAATTTTAAAACAAAAATAATATAAATTTAATTAAATATTATTTTTTTTATGTGAAATGAGTGTAATGGTATTTTTTTGTGATGTAAAAAGATACCACTAACTCTTTTTAAATGAAATGCAAGTATAATTACAAAAAAAAAAATTAATAAATCATATATGAATAAATTTCTCAAATAATAAAATTAAAAATCATATTAGGCCTTTAAATATAATGTTTATGTTCTCATATCAAGTCCTGTTGATGGGATAACATTGTTGGTTTTGAAATCTATAATTTTTACAGTTTTGTTCATTTTTGAAGAGTTAAAAGAAGAAACATATATTTAAAATGCTATTGTTTAAACTTTCAAATTATGAAAGTCTATTAAATATAGTTGAACAGTTTGATTAAATAAATAATAAAAATAATTAAGCTTTTAAAATTAAAATAAGTAAATAAAGTAGAAATCCTCTAAGTGTAGATTATACTATTACCAGATTGTTTGAGTGTAATAACTACTCTTGGTTTTGAATCCTAATATATATCGTAATATTCAGAATATTAAACAAAACAAATATAAAGCATTCAAAGAACTATTTTAAGAATCAAAAGCCATGATGAAAAATAGAGACATGCAATGAGAGTTTGAGGTAAGGCATTGAAATCAATCATCCTTTTTGCCTGTATTAGAAAATGACTTGTGATTAAAAGCTCATCTCTTTTTGTCTGTATTAGAAAATGACATGTGATTAAAATCTCACCCTACCTTTTCTTTTTTTAATTTTATTTTCTTCAACCGACTTTTCTTTTTAATTAGAGAAACTACAAAAGAAAAAAATATTATTTAAGATGAGTGTAAATTAAATTCATAACAGGAAAATATATATTAATTTTGGTATATGTTTGTAGTAATGGTTTTATGAATAAAGATTCATTGATTAGGTTATAATTCAATCAAAGGTGCAAGTATTTTTAAATAAAAGGAAGTTAATTTATCACAATTAACTAAAGTTTTTTTTTTTTTTATTTAACCATAAATGATGAGTTCAACAATGATTATTAAAGTTGTATTCCTAACCAATAATTGCTAATAAGGGAATTGGTGATATAGTGGTTAATAAACGAAAGATTATTGTTATTTTATTAAATGAGTTAAACTATTTCTAGTAACAAGCACTTTCTTCAATACATTTAATATTAATTGTACATATTTAAAATTCTGTACAAATTATATTAAATTAGCGAGGTTTTATTTAAGTCAAACTAGATAAACCCAAAGCTATGGTAGCAGTTGAAAATAAAAAAACCTAACTTTCAGAAGCTTTCACTATTTGAATATTGTATGCACATCAACAAACTTTTAAATATTTAATGGATTAATTAAATATATGAAAATTGAAAAACAAAATAGTAAAATAAACTTTAAAAAGTTTAATAACAAATTTTATAAAATAGTAATAATTAAGTAAAAAATGTACAACATAAATATCTTTTATTTGTTTTGGGGAAAGATATTATTAGTAACACATTATGGCACATACAATCATGACACTGCTGTTTTGCTACTCTTATGACTAAGGTTGACAAATGTTGCATAATGATACCATATATAGAGTTATAATAATCATTACAAAGGAAGTGTTCAAGAAATTAACATAGAATAGAGGTATACAATAGTGTGAAATGGTTCTAACATATATAAATAGAAAGAGAAAGAGAGAGAGAAAATTTTGTTGTTCTATCTTAAATATATATACTTAAAATGTTTAAATGAAATGCTATCCTAATTTATTGGATTTGAATATGATGTAGACTACACACATGCAACTTATCTTCCTCCATTAATGTCACAAAATTTTAAATATTGCATTTATATAGATAGTCATTTTCTTCTCAAGGAAAAAACAAATCCAATATTTTAGAAAACCCATTTCACAATGAATGGATGATGATCTCACTAAAAAAATCACACAAACATATCAATGTGTCAAATAAAAACAAAATTTTAACAATGAAAATTATATATCTCAAATTTATGGCAATAATATTGTTAAAGTCATTCATCACATGCGATTGTTGATTGTTTTTGAACGTAGAACTTCTGTTACTTCGTTCAAGTATTTTGAGATAACATTGTTAAAATCAAATTTTAAATATAATTCGTTTCTGAATTTAGAACTTTTTGTCACTCCGACCAAATTTGATAAGAAAAGGAGATTTTAAAAGTCTAAACATGGCGTTAAAATTTGTAAGAAGATTTGGTTTTAGGGTATTTTTGATTAAACTCAATGAATGTAAATGTTGAAACAAAGGATAAATTGAGGGGATATAATGGGATCTAGTTTCCAAGAATATGAAATGGTTACTGTTTGTGAACAGTGTGAAGTTTGGAGGATTAGAATGATTTGGAAAGTTGGAAAGTGAGTGATGGTGTGAAGAAATTGACATGTCCCATCTGTGTATGATAACAACACTTGATATTTGGCAATAATGTGAAGAATGGATATGAGTATCTTAACAGTGAGCATGAATGTGTGGGTAAAAAGCTGTTTTGGCCACTTCTAGTGCACCTACTCATCATGCAACTTTCAATTGACAAAGCTGCATCTTACTACCACTCAATCAATGGCATGGAGACTTCATGCACATTGCCAATATTATTGCAGACATTTCACCACAATCTCAATTCCACACCTTTGGGCCCTCTCCAACAAAACCCTACATATTTGCTTTTTTTGACTTTAAACACATCTCGTTCTATGCCTCTTCCCATCAAGCTTCAATTCAACCAAACTTTTGTGACCATGTGTCATGAGATATACTTATATAGAATCTCACCCATTTCAAAATATACATGTAGTAACGACTAATAATAATAAACCAAAAATGTATGTGTGTATGCTCAAAGTCACAACAACTTCTTCCCCCCTTTCATTCATCATTATATGCATACACATTGAAGGACCCCACTTTGGAATTTATAGCTCAATCCAACAATTGATTCACTTTGTTCATGTATTTATATACCTCATCACACTTTTTTTCATGAGTCACCTTTTTCTCTTTTCATCTCCATGCATGCATATACATTGTTTTAAGTGGTATTAATCGTCTTGTGATAGAGGTCAGGTTACAATCAAATCGTGGTATTTAGATTTGTTAGGATTCTGAGAGTTTGATTTCGTATTGAGTATGAATGAGTATAAAGAGTAGGTTATTAGAAAGAAAACATATACTCACCTATTGTTTTAAGGTTTTGGATTACAAGTAGTATTATGGCTCTTTGGTACCAAATCTTCCTCGCGGTTTCTTAGTAAAAAAGTCCAACACATTGATGAAGTGTTTGTGGACTTGAAACATGATTTTGATAAAGAGTTTAAGGTAAACATATTTTGTTATAATAAAAACGATAATACAAGTTGTGGAGAAATATCAATGTAAAAGAAACTCCAACTTGAAAAATAAATTGTTAGGATAAATTAGTTTTGAGTCTAATGATAAGCATTAAATCTAACAATTGGTATCAAAACTAAAGTTACGAGCCTCGCTCCAAATATGAGAACTGCTGAAAAATTTGTTGCAGATGACATCAATTATTCTGTGGCAAAAAATATGAAATAAGTTAAATGATTATTATTATTTATATGCATAAAAAAGGGGATGGATACACGTGAGGTGTGATGGATGAAATCCCAATACTAGTAGGTGTGGACGAAGGTAATAAAGTCAAGAAAATGAAAGGGTATGAGAAAGAGGGAATGGTAGTTTTGGTGGGTTTAGGACATTATCTTATGGGCCTCTTTCTTCCTATATTGGATGAGCTACCTCACCACCCTTTCTTTGTGTTTTCATCTTCTTTCTAACACATGCTCATGGGTCCCATCATTCCCCACACCCTTCAAACATTATGTTAAGACAATGATGCCAACATTTGGAGCTATTAGAAGGGATTAGAAAACTACAACTTACACATTATTATTTCCCTCTCTATCTTCAAAAACCCTATTCCAAAACTACCACTTCAAAGCTCCTCCTTTCATTATTCTAAGTAATCCTCACACACAAAATTTAACTCTTCTTTATCATTTTACTAACTAAACCCTAAATTCATCTTCAAGAACTTCGCTACGTGTTTGTGTAGATTTAGGAATCCAATATCACTATAACACCAAATCATGTGCCTTCGCTATTATAATAGCTTCTTCCTTGCTTCCACGCATGCCTTATCGCCCATACGTTTTTCTCCATAAACATTATTCGGATAATGCTAATTATCTTAAAGCAAACACCAAATATCTTAAAAAAACGAGGGACTTGAGGAATGTCATAATGCTAATTATCTTAGGACTTAAGGAATGTCAGAAAGTTTGTTCCAAGAAAAAAAAAAGTAAACTTTAATTTGATACTGATAAATAATCCCTGGTACTAAGTTATTCAATTTAACATTTATAACTTTGTTAAAAGCGCATGCACTTAGAGTTTTTTGATTCACAAATAATTACACACTCTACATTTTTGGTAAAATATTAAAGATCTCACCTAAGAAGGTTGAAACTCATTACAATCATTACAAATGGTTTGTTTCAAGACCTATTCATTGTTTTCATTTTTGTATTTGAATCTATGTTTTTGGCTGTAATAAAAAACAAGGTATAATTACTATACTTTTTTGTAAACAATTTTTAAAAGAAAAAAAATCAAGAAAAATGAATGTATATGTGTAAAATAAAATTGTTTGTATATAAATTGAATTTTTTATTTTAGATAAATTAATATGGAAAGGTTTCAACATAAGTTTATAAAAAAAACGAAAGGGTTTACACTTATTGGCGGGGATTTCTTGTTGCACCCCTGTCTTTTCTTCCATCACCTCCTGTGGTCCTTCCTCAACGCCACTTTAATCGTGTTTTTTTATTCTGATCGTATATTTTTTTTCAGAGTTCAATACATCGCATCGTATTTTGACGAACACATTTCCGGTCCTCAGCAACGAATTTCAGATTAATCTTGAAGTTTTTTTTTTATGTAAAAAAAAAAATTCATTGTGTAACTTGAAAAATTATAAAAAATTACTTTCAAATTGTACAATTAAGAAAAAATTTCATGTAAAAAGTAATTCATGAATTGTGTAATCTAGAAAAATAATTGTAAAAAATTGACTTCTGGGTTATACCATTAAAAAGTCAAAATAATCTTAAAAATTATTTCTGAAAAATAACTTATGAATTTTAGAAGAAACTTTTAACTTTCAAATTAAAAAACCAAAAAGTTCTGGATTACGAAATCTGAAAAAAAAAACCTTTAAACCAGAAGGATAAAGTGGAGATTGTCATATTCATAGAAATTCAAAAGAAAGGTATGAGAGTAAAAAGAAAATACCCCTCATGAAGTGAAGGTACTATTGAGTGGGCTTAATTGGGCTCCATGAACAATATGGGCTAAATTTGATTGTAATTTGTGGGCTGCAATGTTTTTATACCAGAAAGACCCATTAATAATTGGTTGTTTCTTCTTGCACCCCATCACAGATTTTCGAAAATTTAAATTCATAAAATCTGATTGATGGGGGTAAAAGAAAAAATTCACCAGGATGTAAGAAGAAACGGTCATAATAATTTGAGATACAAAGTCAACGGAGTCATCATTGACCACTGACCAAAATAATATAAATATAAGGTCAGTGACTTTGAATGAAGAATAAAGATAAGAAAAAGAAAAAAAAAAAATAGAAGAAGAGAGAAACTATGTTTGAATGAGAAATTGAAAGAAAGACTTTCCATCCATAAGGAAGAACCATACTATAGTTGGAATACTTGAAAAGATATTGCTTGTGGCACAAATGACTCCAAGGGTAGTTTAATTAATAGAAGATTATTTTAAGGTTACATTGTAAGTGTGTTATAATACCGAATGCAAATTAAAAAAAAAAAAAAAAAAACTGTGTTTTGATTACAGAAATAAAAGAACAATGAGGAGAGATTAAATATTTTTTATTTTAATTAAGTTTTAAATACTTTATAAATTTATATATATTTAATTCAATTTTTGTAAAAAAATATTTTATGGAATGTTTAATTTTATTTAAGTATTTTGGAATTTGATTTTTTTATTAACAAATTGATGTAGTGGTTACTTACCATTTAAATTAAAATAAATCTACCTACAAAAAATATTATACACTTAATTAAACCTTAATTTTAACTAAACTATAGCTTTTGGTGAGGGGTGAGTAAAATTTTGTTTGTTTGATTCTGGAAAGAAAAGTGAGTAATAAATGGAAAATAAGAACAAAAATTGATAATGGGTGGAGCGGAAATAAAATTAATGAAATTTTGTAAATAATTATATTTGGTTTGAAAAATAAATAAATGAAAGGGAAATTATATTTTTGAGAATTTATCTATTTTCTCCTCAAATATATTTTTACTGTTTATTTTTTCTATTTAAAATTATTTAATTTATGATGATAGAACCATAATTGGTCACACAATGGGGACATGGGTTATTGTATAGTAAAAGTTACATATATCATCAAGACTATGTAACTTGCTTGTCAATATATCAGATTTATTTTCTCCACTGTCAGTAGAATTGCGAATTCAGTGTAATTCACTATCAATATATATATATATATATATATATATATATATATATATATATATATATATATATATTGTTTTTATTCATTTTCTCTTCATTTCTCGTATCTTTCCACACAACAATCACAAAAAAACACATTAAAAAAATCAATATAATCAATTATGTTATAAATATTTTAATAATACATAAGAACATTTATGTTATACAATTAATTATATTGTAAATATTTTGTTAATTTATGTTTTTATTATTATAACAAGTAAAAACATATGCTAAAATAATAATAAAAAGAAATATAAATTTATTAACAAAAAATATTTTGTTTTCCATTTTGTTTTCTTTCATTATTTTTGCCCGATCACTTTTATTGTTTAATCCAAATAAGTCATAAAAAAGTGGATCGACAAGCTTTACAGCTGAATAAAATTGATTGTGATTGAGTCAAAAGGATAGACAGTGGATTTAGTACAATAAATATTAATATATTTTATTTTTAGTATAATAAGAAAAATAGTTATAATATTTAATTCTATTAATCTTATTTGGATTTTATTAATGATTGAGATATTGAACATGTGTTTAGTTTGTAGTAGTTGTCACGTATGTTTATAAAAAAAATTATTTATATGTAACTAATCTTAAAGAGATATCTTACTCTTTGCTTTTTATTTTTGTAAATTTATAACTTTTAAGAGCTCCTTCAAGATTAATGACATTGTTGTAAATTTTTCTTCTAAAACCAAATACATGCTAAATTATATTAACTATACTCAAACAAAATTAATAAAATTAAAGTTGTTACACTATAAGTTCTTTATTATTGTACTAAACACTATTTACCTAAGAAAAAAAATGATACAATTTATTTTTCACACTATTGTCTAGATCAAACTAAGAGAATCATGTTGGTTACTTTTTTACATTGCTAGAAGTACAAGTCAGTGGAAGTTGGCATGGTTATAAAAGATGGTTAAAATTAAGCAATGATTATTAAAGAATTGTTCATTCTTACAAGAAAAAAATAATTATTTTTTGATAAAAATTAAGGATCAACAAGTGAAACTGCAGGAAAAATAGTTTAAATGGAGGATAAGAAGTGCAATTGCACCAAAACAATATAAGAAATAACCCATATAAAAAGTTTAGAGAAAAAAAAACAAAAATGTTACCTAATACAATAATTTAAAGTACAACATTTGAAAGCTATAACATTAAAACAATATAAGACCAAGAAAAAAAAATTAAATCTTTAAATGATATAAAAAAATGAAGAACATGGCATATTATTTTTTTTAAGGTTGTTTCACCGACCTTGCCACTCTATGCATGATGACCCATGAAATTTTCATGTCGGTGATTGTCACCTTCAACTCAAGATAATGATTTTTTTTGGATGGATGGGTAGGGTGTGGTGTGGAACCAAGGACAATAATTTTGGGTTGATTCCACTATGAAAGACCTAAATCGTGTAATATAGGTCATGCGAAGATGGTTAGGTGTCAAGGTTTGTGTGGTTGAGTAGTAAAATGCTTAAGAAACATATCAAGATATGGACATGCAATATAAGCAATAGTAAATCATCTTATGTATTTTGGCTTGAAATACTTTCATAATCAACTTCGGGTTAGTGATGTCAATCACAAATTTAGTATAAAAATAGAACAACATAAAAAAAAAATGAAACTTGAACAAGATATGATTGAATAGTTAAAGAATGTGAGAAAAATATGAGAAAACTCACGAGTGGAAGAAAACTAGTGTGTTAGTAGGAATAGAGAAAATCTACATAGAGAATTTAAATTGCTTCACCTCTAGACTTTGTCTACTTTTGTTTAAGAGATTCATTAATCTACATATTTGACCGGCAATGAGTATCACACATCTGAGTAGTGTTGATTGTTACGTATTGATTAATTTCATTATAACTAAATTTAAATTGAATTTTAAGGTATTAGACATAACTCGTAACACATTAAACAAGGTATTATGGAAGTTTGATCAAAGACCTTTAACTGCATGAACATAGGGACGGCAACGGGGGCGGAAGAGGATGAGTTTCGTTATCCCGTACTCATTCTCATAAAAAAAATTCATCTTTCTTTCCATACCTAAATCCAACGGATATCAAACTTTTGTCTCATCTTCATCCGCACCGGGTAACGGATATATTTTCGTATCCATACTCGTACCCGTTTTCTTACTGTTTCAATATTAATTAATTAATTTTTATAAAATAATAAAAGAATTACGGTAAAGAAACATAATATTATCAAATATTCAATATTCTTCAATATCAAATATTTAAAAAGAAATTATAATTGTATACATTTCAAATCTCAAATTAGAATACCAAATAAAATTTTATGAAAATCAAAATATTTTTTAAATTTGCAAACATTAATGGAACCTAGTTGATAAAATTTAAAAATATTTTTTAAAAAATATAAAAAAATATATTCAAATTAAAATATATTTTAAATGTATGTTTACTTTATTTTTTTTTAAATTATGATGAATATAATTTCTATACACGAATAAAAGTTATAATTTATTACTTGATCAAGATCACACAAAGAACAAATATTAAATTAATAATAATAAAATTTTAACATAGATCTTGTATCTTTTGAACTTTAATATATTACAATATGATTGATAATGAGTTAGAAAATAAAAAATAATTATATAATGGGTATCTTAGAAATAATTTGAGAGATTATTGAATGAAATCGTATAAAGAAAAACAAATGTATAACTCGTGGTATGATAAGGGGAAAAATATCTTACAGATCTAACAAAATTTTTCAAATATCAACATGGTCAATGATTGAGAAATGACGAAAATTGCTTTAAAAAAACAAAAGAGTTTTTCAAATGAAACAAAAATTTACAATAATTGAGTAAAAGAAATAAATTTTATATATAAACCTAGTAAAATGAAAGATTTGTAGTATTAAACACTTAAATTAAGAGTGAAAGAAAAATATACAATAAATAAAAATATTAAAAAAGAATATAAATATTTAAATGTGGAACATAAAAAATATTTAATTGACATATATCATTTGAACATAATTGCATAAAGATTATCATAAGATGAAAAATATATTGGAAATACGAATGAATTTCATGACAAATCACACATTAGAAGAAATCAAGAATAGAAAGAGTATACAAGGTTACTTAATTAATTGTGAATATTTGAATAATTTAAGTGGGGACGATGATATATGACGGGGATGAGTATTATGGCGGGTATGGGGATGGGGACGGGGTGGATATGTACACCCTTATACACATCCCCATCCCTAGTTGAAAAAAGTTGGGGATTCCCTATACCCGTACCCATATCCAGTTAATGCGGCGATTATCCGTCAAAATATGGATGAGTTTGGATAATACCCATGGGGGCAGGTTTATTTGTCATTCGTACATGAACACACATGTTATAAACGTTATATATAATATCATTCCATTTCACTTAAAATATTTATTATCATTAAAATCATAAGATGGTATTATATGAATTACATCGTTTTATAAGGTGTATTTAGGTCGTCTAATATTAATAAAGTTGGATCGTTTCATCTTAACAATGCCATGCTTGCTCTCAATTGTCATCCTAGGAATGATGTTTTTTTTTCCTCTCCTTTTCTTTTTCTTCCTTCATGCATTCATCATTATCTTTTTCTTGGAGATAATTTGTCCACAAATTTTTGAAACCTACATAAAGAAGAGTAAGATCACTAAAGTTAAATGTAGAACTATTAGTATCTCAAAGACTTGAAAAGGTCCATCACCCATTGGTTGTAGTTTAATCTTTCTTTAAGAAAGAGAACTTTTCTTTCTTAAGTATAATCAAATCCAATCTCTTGGCTTAAAAAATGACTTATATTCTTTCCTGAAATATTAACCAACCCTCAAACACACATCCACTCCTACCCCCACTCCCTCCCACCCATCCACACAGACACGCACATACCCACCCACGCATACACCCATCCACACACACATGTATACACACATTTATATATGTATTTTTTTTCTCAAATTCATCATTCAAGTGATTTAATGTTTAGACTCTTAAATTTATTACTCTCAAGAAGACAAATGAGAATATCCTTATATGTTTTCATAAATTCATATTTATGGACATTGATAGTTCTAATTTCATAATCAACACATTCCTCACAAGTTAACTTCAAATATAACTTCAATTCATCTTCTTTTAGAGTATCCTTTAAGATTTCCTTTAAATCTCCACCTCAACAAGATTCAACTTTTGCTCTAATATTGTTGCTTTGGGTTTTGGGAGTATTAAAGGTTTTATTAAAGTGAGAAATCCACGGTCAAACAATTCGAAACAACTGCTTGGTAACTTTAAAAAAAAAAAATGTTTTGTAAGCATACTCATATTATGAAGGGTCATCATTATGTTTGTTCTTGTTAAAAATACGACAAATGCAGAACTTTTAGCGCGTAAGATATCTCTATCCTAGGGCAATTCACACCTTATACTAGTTTTATGCACATTGTTGACTGTGGGTGACAAAGTGTGTTGGGTCCAACGGGCTAGTCCGCCAAAATGGGACGGGTCAGGTTGGCATTTTCAATCCTCAACCCGTTTTGTCCCGACTCGCCTAACCCACCAAACTTTTAGCGTGTAAGACATATCTATCCTAGGGCAATTCACACCTTATACTAGTTTTATCCACATTGTTGACTGTGGGTGACAAAGTGGGTTGGGTTTGACAGGCTAGTCTGCCAAAACGGGACAAGTCAGGTTGGCATTTTCAACCCCCAACCCGTTTTGTCCCGACTTGCCTAGTTCACCAAACGAGCCAATCCGCCCCTAACCCATTTTTTTTTTAAATTAAAAATATTAAAATTTTTACATTAAATTTTTTGTAAAGATGTAAATATACAATAATATTGTAATTTAAATCATTAGCACTTATAAACTAAGTTTCAATTATTAGTTATAATATAGTAATTTAACATGTAAATATAATAATTATTTTAATTTATCCAATTAAAAATATTAGTTAATCAATTAAAAGCTTAGAAAATATTTATATGATTAAACATGCTTTAAATATTCATTTATAAGTATATATACAGATAAGTTTTATAAATAAATAAAAAAGTGACGGGCCAACTCGTTTTACAATGATGGGCCTGCCAAAAACGGGTTGGACTAATCCGTTTTTGTGGCTCCTATTGTTGACATATATATGTTGTGTTTGTAACTATTGTACCATTTTTTTTTCATAAGACATTTTCTTGATGACATCAGAACAAGTAAGACAACATGACAACATTCATTGCATCTTAACATGAAAGATAATAAGAATCTCACCAGAGATGAATCGAGATCCCTACTATAAGGGCTATAATATAAGGGTAGGGTTGTCAACACTCATTTACCCTAGAGGGGATAACACAAGGTTGAATATCCATCTTTGGTAAGAGTATTGTTATCAACAAAGATGGGCCAGTATTGATTGGTTAAATTCATAAAAGGATAATGAGAAATTGTGGTATTAACCATCCGATTATATGTAAACTCTATATGAAGTAAAAGTTATTCTCACTCTTTCTTTTGGATTCTCATAAATTAAGATCTCAATAACTAAACTAATGTCTATTGATCACTTCTATTTGATCATACTTTGAGTTGGATTTGAAGAAAAATTTCGATATAAATAATTATATAAGTGGTATTTTAAATAATTTATTTTATCATTAGTTAAATATTTAATACATTGATCTATTAGCATGTACTTGTTTTATTTGACTTCAAAGAAATGTATTTTAGAGGATTTTTTTCTATAGTATTTTTTAATTATAATAATAATAACAATAATAATAATAAATATCATACTCAACTTTATATGTTATAACATTTGTATTTGTTTTTATTAAAATTTTTAACTTTGAATAATTGATGAATATTCTTTTAACTATTCTACGTATTCTAGTATATTTAATATCCTCACGTACTGTTTAGAAGTTTTGAAAAAAAAAAATCAATTTAAATTCACCGTTCCTTTTTAATTTTCTATAATGTATTTTAAGGATAAAATCTGACAAAATTTGAAAATTTAAAACGTGCAATATATCATATACGATTATTCGTAACTTAATTTCGAAACAAGTTGGAATGCTTTAATTTTTTTAGTTAATAAAATTGTTAACACTTTTTGTGCATACAAAACCTTAATTATTTTTGCTCAATCCATTTGAAGTACACACTATGACTTAAAATATTTAAAAGTCAAATTGTTCGATAAATTTTGAAATAGTTTATAAATTCCAGACTAACATTTCCATGAGTTAAACTTTGGAATTTTTAAAAACTTACGTTAAATATAATATCTTAACTGATAGATAGGTTTTGAACAGAAGACCATTTAAAATGATTTAATGGGCCTATGTATTGAAGATAAAAAATTAAATATAACAATTAATTTATTTAAGATAAACCTTGATGAAAAATCAATATAAAGACAAAAAAAAAATCTTATAAAAAAGCTAGTTACATTGTCACATGTATTTTTTTTTTATTTCGAATCCCACTTGGAGAACTTATAAAAGTTACTTATATAAATAATGTTTCTTAACTATTAAAAAAATTCTCAAGTTAAAACAAATGACATGATAAAATATTTTTTATCAAAAGTAAATTAAACAATTAAATTAAAATTTATTATTATAGTCTATTTTTTTTTGACATTTTATTTATTTATTTACAATATTAAAAACTATTAGAAACCCTTTTTAAGTTGTATTGTATATATGAATGTCTCTTTAGAATAAATATTAAGAATTAAATATGTTTTTACGTAAAATTGAACTTTTTGGCTGAAATTTGAAACATGAATTTTTCTAACCTTTTTAACTCTTGCTTATTTATTATTCTTTGACATATATGATTTCAATATTAATTAAAAAAAACGTTTGATGCATAAAAATATATTAACATAATTGAATTAAAAATATTATATATATATATATATATTTAATTTGATGACAAGAATATATTAAAGAAAAATTTAATTTCGCGTTTAATTCATGAACTAAATAACATTTACGTTTTAAAATACAAAATTATAGATTAAACAATATAACGGATAAACAAACATTATATTTAAGTGAAAAATTTAACTCAAATTAAATTATTACATTAGAGTTGTAGGTAAGATACTTTATTTTTTCCCTTTTACTATTTTTTTTCACCTTCGTGGTTATTGTAAAAAATGTAAATTAAATTATTACAGTAGAGTTGTAGTGAGAGTTTTTTTTTCCCTTTTACTATTTTTTTAACCTTCGTGGTTTTTGAAAAAAAAAAATGTTGTTTTCTTAAGGTACATTATTATTACCCTAATTAAACACACTTATCCTAAGGCATTTTTCAAATCTGATTGGTTTATATTAGAATTTGAACACAGTTTTTGAGTCACAGGATATTCCGTTTAAGCATCGAACCTATGGTCCCCTTTTCGTAAATAAATGCCAAAACTAAGGACATTTTCATATCCACAAGCCACCAAACCCAACCTTTACTTTATCTCGAATCAGAAGATCACTGCCGTTCATCTTCCATCAATAACTAACTGACGGCCACAATTTCGCGTTTGACTGAGGTACAAACTTTGAAGGTGGAATGATTGGGTTTGACCATAGAAATTTGAGAAATTTTTTTCATTTAACATAAATAAACTGAAGAGACTACCTGGGAAGTTCTGTATTTGAGTAAGAGAGAGAGAATCTAGAGAGAGATAGAGACTGAGAGAGGGTTTTTTTTTTTTTTTAACAGGATTGTGTTGTGTTAGTTTTTCATTTGTTTGTTGGTTTGGTTGCTGGGAGAAGTGGGGTGTGGGGAGAGAAAGTTGGGGTTCTCTTTCTTCTAACTTGAAAAAGTTTGGATTTTTTCTGGTGGGGTTTGAGGGATTTAGGGTTTGGATTGGTGGGTTGTGAGTGGAGTCAGCAACCATGAATATGATGCGAAGGTTGAAGAGCATTGCTTCTGGGAGGACTTCCATTTCTTCAGATCCTGTAAGATATGCTTTTTCTTGGGTCAAAAAGTTTTTGTTTTAATTATTATGTTGGTAGGGGAACTGTTGTTGTTTGGTTGCTCGGAAAATGGAAGCAGCTAGGTTTTGAGAGAGAGGATCATGTTAATTGTTTTAGGTTTCTGGGATTTTTTGGAACTATTGATGATGCTGCTTTGAAAGGTTTCCTCTATTTCTTAAAATATTTTATGTTTTTTTTTTTCTTTTAGATTTGTTTGTTGTGATATATCTTTTAGTTACCAATTTTTTTATGTTATTATCTTTAATGTATGTGAATGTTTTCCCCCTTTTTTTCTGAGTAGTGGTTATTGTATATATTTTCTTTCCTATTTTTGGAAGATTTAGGTGATGGGATTAACGAGTTTTATGATCTTACTATATATAGCCTGCATCTGAGACATTTCTTCATTTGCTGTTTTTCTATGTAAGCATGATCTTGACACAGGTCAGCTACGTTTGCCTATTAAAAGGGAAGCTTTTCCTTCATTGCAAAATACATTACGTAGATTAAGTGATAATAAACCTGAATAAGTGGTTGAGTAATGAAATTTATTTGACTGTCATATCAAATGTGGAATGTGAATCTTTTTTCCTCCCTCCACTAACACTCTTGGAATAACTCATGTCTTGAATATTTTAAGTGAAGTGCAAGCGGTTTCTTTTCAGGGAGGGGATTCTAACTCGAAAAGAGCCAAGTTTGAACAAGAAATTGAAGTGAAGCCTGTTGAGAAATCAAATATTGTTGAGACAGTCTGCACAGATCAGGATCAGCCTGTAGATGGACCAAAAGAAACGACAGTTGGCATGTCCGATGTATCTACAGTAGTTAGAATTGAGAAGCCAGGCTATGATGAGCTTCCCAAAGAATTAAATGAAATGAAAATTAGAGATGAGAAAAGCAAGAACAACAATGACAAGGTATTTCATGCCATTCATCTTTCCTTAATCTTCCATATTGTGCTTATTTTGGTCACTGCCTTGTTAATCTATATATGTGAAATCATATCTTTTAGATATTTCCTGTTCATTACGAGTGAAGACACAGCAACTTCATCTCATAAAACAAATTACTTTTGTGTTTAACAATTTCATTTATCTTTTCAAATGCCATCAGTCGTTGATTTTACCGAAATTTCTGCGTGCAGGATATAGAAGCAACTGTTGTGAGTGGTAATGGAACAGAAACAGGTCAAATAATAACAACTGCCATTGGTGGTCGGGATGGACAACCAAAGCAGGTGATTACTTTATGTTTGTTGCATTTGTATGCTTTATTTGCACTGGTAAATGATAATTTACAAACCTTAACAGTGGTTTGTTACTTTAATAACTTATATAATTATAATTTATTGGTTTCAGACAATCTCATACATGGCTGAACGTGTTGTTGGGACTGGTTCTTTTGGTGTCGTTTTTCAGGTATTTATATTGTATTTTCAGTGATTTTATTATGTAGTTGTCCTCTACTTCATTGTGCCCTTCGGGCTTCACATTTACTTGTTGGCTTACAGTATTCTTTATGTGGTGTAGGCTAAGTGCCTTGAGACCGGTGAAGCAGTTGCCATAAAGAAAGTGCTGCAAGACAAGAGATATAAGAATAGGGAGCTCCAGGTTATGCGCACAGTTGACCATCCGAACGTTGTTAAACTAAAGCACTGCTTCTTTTCAACCACAGACAAAGATGAATTATACCTTAACTTGGTTCAGGAGTTCGTACCTGAAACTGTCTACAAAGTTTCAAAACACTATGTTAGGATGCACCAACATATGCCCATGATTTATGTGCAACTGTATACATACCAGGTAAGTTTTGTAATTGAGTTGCTAACAGTTTGATGTTCTGACTTTTCTGCAGGATTTCTATTTGTGTTAATTGCTTTGAGCTATTTGTTATTGTCTATATTGATTTGTCACAATACTCCCATCTTGTAGATATGCCGTGCATTGAATTATTTACATCAAGTTATCGGTGTCTGTCACCGTGACATCAAACCCCAGAATCTACTGGTAAGTTCATTTCAACAGTGGGTTCTGAGTGACACTTCCTCTGCTCTCTTTTATGTTTTAAAAGTTTCCTTTATTTCTGCCATATTTTTGTTACATGCAAAGGTTTATCCTTTGGATGTTCCAATTGATTGGACTGATGTATGGATTGCTCAACTCCTTTAATTTTTCTTGGGGCAGCGGGTGGTAAACAGTTTTTGAGATGTAGATAATGTATTTTTTAGAAGGAAAACAAGAGGTTGCAAAGCAACAGTGTTGCATGCTTGTTTAACATGTGATGTGATTCATATTGCTTAAAACTTGTAACTATACATCCTGACATGTGATGCATATGATAGGTAAATCCGCAGACACATCAGTTAAAGATATGTGATTTTGGGAGTGCAAAGATGTTGGTAAGTTTTTTCACCTTCTGACTATAAGCTTTTGAAGATCTTTTGATGGTATACTTTCGGGTTTATGACACTATTTGATTTTCAGGTGCCTGGTGAACCCAACATATCATACATTTGCTCTCGATATTATAGAGCTCCAGAACTTATATTTGGGGCAACTGAATACACTACCGCTATTGATATGTGGTCTGTTGGTTGTGTTTTAGCTGAGCTACTTCTTGGACAGGTGAGCATATGCAAGACTCTGTTATTTTTCTTCTCTCTCACACACTTGATGGACTTCCTGTGAATTTGGTACATGAAAGAAAACAATGAGATCATTTGATATGTGAAACGTTGTTGGAAAAGGCCTTTTTGTTATTTCTCTCTCTTTCTCTCATATGTTGAGGAGCTTTTATAGCGGTTGTTAAAACTTTAAATTTCTATTAAGTTTGTTTATTGTGAGAAAGTTTCCAATTAAACTGATCTATGTTGTATTATTTGCAGCCATTGTTTCCTGGTGAAAGTGGGGTTGACCAGTTGGTAGAGATAATCAAGGTACATTTTCTTTTGCACTTTAATATCTGGTCCCCTTGTTTCGCTTTATGAGATTACTTTTCAAAGTTGCAGCCTTTCTATTTTTTCTTCAATCTCAGCTTTTATTTTGTACTTCAATAGATCTTGGGAACTCCAACCAGAGAAGAAATAAGGTGCATGAATCCCAACTACAATGAATTTAAGTTTCCTCAGATTAAAGCTCATCCATGGCACAAGGTTAACTAATCTTCCTCTTCTGCTGTCTGCTAAAGTACTATGTAATCCATAAATGATGAATACTTCCATTCAAACCTGACTGAAAAATGCTTCCAGGTTTTTCACAAGAGAATGCCACCTGAAGCTGTGGATCTGGTGTCAAGGCTGCTTCAGTATTCTCCAAATCTACGTTGCACTGCTGTAAGTTTTTTTGTTTTAAAAAATGTTACCTACTGTATCTAGATTACATAATGTGTATTCAATCACACTACATTTATATGCTACACTAAAAGAAAGATGGACCATTCTTACATGTGATAGTAATTGTTTATGTTTTAGATTGTTCATTACCTGCCAAGTATGGTATTTGGGAGGAAATATTTAACACTGCTGTTAATCTTCTAACAGTTGGCTGCATGTGCACATCCATTTTTTGATGATCTCCGGGATCCAAATGCATGCTTGCCAAATGGGCGACCCTTACCTCCTTTGTTCAACTTCACATCTAATGGTAATATAGTTGTGAACTTTTCAATTCTGATTATGTAAGAAAACAATGTGTATATATGGCTGCTTATGTAAGAAAACAATGCAGAACTTGCAAATGCACCTGAAGAGTTGCGGCGCCGCCTCATCCCTGAACATGCAAGGAGTTGAATCAACCTGAAAGATTAAACATATCCAGGGCATTGTAAATGTGTTTTGAATGAAATAGAGATACCCTCACCGGCATCACCACCAGGTCTGTTCTTCAGCATCTTCTGCACAAGTCACAACTGTGACTACACAAGTGAGAAACCTGAACAAAACCTTGAAAGTTTTATCAAGGAACATGTATAAAAGACCTGCAGGTGACTCAAAATGGATAAAATGTCACTGCCTGGTTTTACAGGGTAGCAACCCTTTTTAAGTAGTTTATAATTTGGTGCCTCTGTTGTGAAAGATAATGATTTCTAACTATCCTGTAATCATGTTTCCATATAGTTCAAGTTCGTTTATTACTTTATTCCTTGAAGTGGACTAAGGGAAATCCTCAATTCAAAAGGCACATCTTTTCCACTACCCTTTATTCTATATTTTTCTTCCTTTACTAGTTTTAGAAAAGAAAAACAAAAAGACATTTCCTTTTCTCATAATGCACAATAACTAAAATTACTCTGATTCCAAATAGCATGAAGCTTCCAGTTAAAAAATTACCACGATATGAAACAACATGAAACTATGTAATGAAATTAACTACATATTTTTATATTATGCATACAAGCTGCAAAATGAATGATGCAGATAGTTAAGGCTTATTATTGCACCAGCCCATTACTCAGCCATAAAATGTTTCTTCAATGTTGTTCAGTGGTTAATGTCATGAAATAAGTTGAATTGTCCATATCTACCCTGCCTACCTTTACCAGCTATAATTGAAATTATTGAAAACAAGGACCATAGTGGAATGAGAAGAATGTGTGACAGTGTTCTTTCTCCAATAATTCAAGTGTCAGTGATAAGATGCATAACTTCTAAATGTGGAACGTGGTAGGGTACTTAAGTTAGTGATGAAAATTAAAGGACAATAATTATATTGGTGCTCAGATGCATCATCTATCTATCGTCCATGGAATCAGGAAAATGATGGACCCCCATTACAGTTGCTTTCTTCAGTACCTTCTCAGAATCAAACCTGGGACTACAATGCAGTAGTGCACTGTTCTACCACTAAACCTGTTGTACTATATTTTTGTTTTTTCTACCTATATATGTAAACTTTTTTAAATTTAAATGTATCAATGGTTGTGTTCAATGAGAAAATTTTCACTTCTATTAGCAACACAATTTTCTTTAATTGACAAGAGAATATAACAAAGAATATACTTTACCTTACCAAGAGAGACTACTTGAAAATTACTGGAAGAGACTTTTACTTGATTTGGATCATGAATGCACACAGTTTTGAATGTTAGCACAAATGCTTACATTTGAGGAAAAACTGGGAAAAAAAGTTCTTTAATTTTTTTTACCAGTCTCCAATATTTTGTTTTTAATATTTTGGTCCACAACAAAACCAGAATGTTTGCATAAGAGAACCATGCAACAAAGAGGAAAATGTATTGCTTTAAGATGAACAAGAAAATATTAAATACTAAGATTGCTAAAGTGACACCTTTTGTTGCATCATAATCAAACAAGAAAACGAAACAAGAGAGCCAAAGTAGAAACAAAAACAAAGAAGAGACAGGGTTATACACAAAAGAACACACTATGTCATGAAATAATTGAGGTGGTTCAAAAAAAAAAGAAAAAGAAAAAGAAAAAAAGGGTACAAACGAGGTTAGATTGCAAATATGCTCTAGAACCCCAATTGAGATTGTATCATAACAACTCCTAATCACAAACTTGATTTTTCTACTAAAAAAAAAAAAATCATGACAAAAGTTTAGTTAAAAACTTAAGACTAAGCATTTGTAAATTTTTTTACATGCTACTCAATTTTTTTCACTTTTATTCGATGGAATACTTTAAACTCATACTAATAAAAAACAATATCATAGTAATGAAATAAAAGCCCATGACACCTTAAAATGAAGAAAAGCATTTAATCTTAGTCCTAATAGAGAATATAAAAATGCAAAAGATAGCAAAAATATAAACATATTAATATTAGAAGGGCACATGTATGAGAGCATACAACCTAAGTTACATGTAATACTATTTAACCTCATTTTTCATCTTATTTTAGTTTGCCTAACATATAGATTAGATATAGAAGGTTTTTTGAAATGGTTAATATATATGTAGTTTGAATATAAATAGAAAATCTCCTTGCAAAGCATTTTTGGTAGCTTACCCCATTTCCCATTTATTAAGAAACTTGTTCCAACTTCATAACCTTCAACTGCTTCCACCTTCCTCATCTTATATTCCAACTGTCTCATTTGACAGATAAGGAACACCAGGTGTGAACCATTGTGTACACACGCTTTCAATTATTGCTTCAACATTGATCATCCACCAAACTCTACACTAATTTACAATTTAACTGCACATTCTGAAACAATACCAAGCAAATAAAAAATTTAAACCACAAAAAAAAAAGAGAGCTCAGGTAATGCATTCATTTCATCTACATGTTTGAGATGAACACTGACTGACTCAACAATCAAATGCTTTCATCATCACAGCTCTCACAAATGTGCACCAGCCGGGAATCGAACCCGGGTCTGTACCGTGGCAGGGTACTATTCTACCACTAGACCACTGGTGCTTTTGTTCTTTGATAGAACAAGTATAGCTATGATCAATAGTTAATACATTGTACTCTAAATTATTAAAACCAAAACCTGTTGTGTGTTGCTTAAGACATATCTATGATGTATAGAAAACGGAAACAAAAATCTATCATATTATATAGCTTAATGTTTAGTTTAATAAAATTATTTAAAAACCAATTACAAACATTTCAAACCGTAATTAAAAATCATTGTCACTGTCTTTCTCTATGATATCCACATATTTTACATTTTTACCTAATATTTGCAAATTATAAAAGCTTTTTTACTTATTAAATCTTTATCCTCCAATTCTTCGATGTAAAAAGACTTCAATTTGATTTTAATTTTTCACTCCATATGTAGTTGCTTCGAGTAATATAATTCTTTCATAATTTACATAAAAACATAAGCCATATAAAATATTAAACAAAACATTCTTCAGTGTATCAACAAATCTTTGAGTATATAATAAGTTTATGGCATTTTATATATAATCTTTAATATGTAGTTTGATATTTTCTTTTCCATTACATATTAATATTCGCACCGCCTTAGCTTTTGATAAAGTATATGTTTACGTAAAGTACAAGAAAACAAACATGTGTTGAATTGAACCCTTGTTTAACAAGTCAAGTACATGTGTACGTAATCATGTTCTGAACAATTCCTAGTCAAAAGCTCGTAAAATTTTGAATTGGTCTCAACTTTAACGCGCTTTCTTAACTCCTCTTTCACCCACCTTTTCATCTTTCTATAAATTGCAAGCTATGTTTCAATAGTATTAGAGTTAAGTACGTGGAACCCACATGGACCCCACATATCCGACAAAATCACACGTTTCCACCACGTGGAACTTCAACCTATTTTTCTTCTGATAATTAGAATAATAGATTACATATTTCATATTTCACACGCGTTCTAGTGTATCTTACGAGGGAGGGAAGAAAACTTTCAAAAAATTAAATTTATATAACTTATGTAGAAATAAATCTAGATTGATAATCTTTCTCACAATTGAAAATGATATTTGACCGTTATACAAATGATAGTAACAATAATATATAATAAATAAAAAAATGAAAATTAATTTCTAAACAACGTTTGGGTGGTTCCACCAAAGTGGCACACCAACGACAACTCCCTTGCTCTTGCCACCGACCTTGATTCGATCACGATCACCGCAACCCATTCCGGTCACCGCCTGTCCCACGGCGGGCTTCAGACATTCCTCCACCGGTGGCGCCGGAGGTGCCACTCTGACGGCGAAGTGAATGACCCCGTTTCTCTTCCCTTCCCAGTCCCTCAACCCGTAACTCAACTGTTGCAACTGATTTTCCGGGACGGCGCCGCCGCCGAGGAAGTCGGAGGCAGCGATTCTGGCGACCCCAAGTGGGCGAAAACCCTTGAATTTGCTGCATTGGACCTCGAATGTGATCGATCTTGCATGCACCGGGACTTCCAACAGGAACTTCTCGTTCCACGAGAGGAAGTTGGTGCCGTCGTCTTTGGCCGTTCTGGTGGTGCAGCAGTTCAACGACTCCGCCCGAACGACGACGTATGCGTCCTCCTTTACGCGCACGTTTTCGCCGGAGATAACGGTGATTTCTAGCGTACGTGATCTCACTGTCATGTTTTATGTTTCAAGGTTTGAACTTGAGAGAGGTAAAAGATGATGAAAAGAATGAATTAATGTAGATATTCACTTCTGAAAATTCTATGTTTTGTTGTTGGGTTTTTTCTGAGGTTGTTATTTATAGAGTTGGTTTGGATTATCGGAACGTAGAAAGAAAGAGCGAAATTGGTTTGCGGTTTCAGTGTTTAACTTCTGGTTTTTGACTTTGACTTTGACCTTCTTCTTTACTCTAATAACGTGTTTGGTTTATATTTTTTGAGAAGCACTTGTTTTGAGACGCGGACGTATATTCAATGATTTACTACGAAGAAGGTTGTAGGAAATAAATACTGAACAACGTATAATGAAAATATAAAATTAATGATTATTTTTCTTCTTGTTGGTAAATTAAAGATTAAACCGCAAAATTATAGCTAAGGAACTTCTGTTTTTCTAAGAGAAAAGAAGAGACAAAAAAACGCGAAATTCCACTAATGGAAGTTGCAACCAAACAATTTTAAGTGATGTAATTACAACATTCTTCAAATCACAGAAGAAGATACACTTAGCTCATTACCCTTGATTTACGTTTTACGAAAATTTTCTAAGAATTAATTTCTTGTGCAAAGTCGCAGAAACTATGTTTATAGTCTAAGTCCACCAGTGTGAAGAACACGCACACACACCAACGTTAATAAATTTGGTGAAGGTAAACTATATTTTTTTTTTTCATTTTTTAAGTGAAACACTGTTATGTGGTCTTTCAATTTTAATTAATAAGAAGTATAAGAAATTGTTTATTCAGCCAGTCAAGTTCACACATGGTAATTAGTTTATATCTGTGTGTTTTCTTGAAGATTGCGGAGAAACTTTTAGGTGGAGCCATCCACCAAACTTGACATTGACAAATTGAGTCTTTTAACAATGTTAAAATTATTAATTTTTTTTTTTTAGGATATAAGGATATAAATTTATTGTCTTAAGAGGTGATGTTAATCCACTTACATAGAATTTATGTTGGGTCTTTTGGTGACACCGAATGTTAATTTTAGTAACTGAAATAAGGGATACTTGTGTTAGTTTGAGAGAAATAGATTGAGATAAAAATATATATTTTTAATAGTTTCAGTTAATCATAATTGACAGATCAGTGTATTCTATAAATATGTTAGCAAAGATCCAATTCCTAGATGAGTATAGAAAAAGCTGTAAGGAGAAATAAAAGTTGCTTCAATGATTTGCATGTTTCAGACTATTAATCTCATCGATAATCTTTATGCTTTAGAAGATCGACTCTCAGTCATGAAAATCTTTACTTTAAAAAAATATTAATGGTAGAGGCAAAATATTTTCAAAACTGTGAAAAGATGCAGGGATTGAATAATGTTCATGAAGATCAGTGTCATAATGTTTATTCAGAAAAAAAAAAAAAACATACATTTGGAATTGAAGTTATTTATAATAAAATGATACTTCAATTTAGTTTATATTTGTATTTGTTATATATTTGTATTTGATATTTTATTGATAGTTATTAATAAAATACAATCAGTAAAATAATAACATTTTCATGACAATAATAATTTATAATTTTTTATTTTGACAACATTTAATACATATGTTTTTAACATCTAACACATATGATTTTAATTTATATTCACACAATAACAATCACGTATTTATCATACTTTTAAAATTATATATATATATATATATATATATATATTTTACATGAATCATATTTCTGCATCATAGAAAATTATTAACTTTAACGGTTGAATTATAATTATATAGTATTTATAGTTATAAAAGAAATCACATACATTTAATTAATTATTTTTATATTCTTTCAAATTATTAATACTATCAATAATTAAATTAAATCTAAAATTTTCAACTATATTTTCAATATAAGTCATAATTTGTGTGCAAGAAATTTATCTTGTATTTATTTTACGACCTAGTTTTTGTAAATCATTATAGAAAAAAGAATTTGTTCAAGTAGATAATTCAAATAATTGAATTATTATTCCAACTTAAATGATTAATACAAATGAAGTTAAATTTTTAAACTAGTTTTCTTTTAAATATGATATTGGAAACTTAATTACAAAATTATTATTATATAAATGTTGTCATATTTTTTTCTGTTTTCAAATTCAACTATAGTTCGGATTTTATCTAAAATCAACTATTTTTTAATATTCATATTTTAAAATAATAAAAATTTATTATTAAATTTTAAATAAAGAGGTGAAAAAATTTTGGGGGCCAAAACCCTATTAAGGATTGCCATTGGTTATAATCGACCATAACAATGTTATATTAATATATTTGTTGCAACATTGAGAGTCCTATATGAAAAAGAAAATTGCTTTAGTTATTAATTGAGTTACTTTAATACATTTAATAATTTCACATATCTTAATATCAGACGATTTAAATATACATTTTAAAAATAAAACCTTGATATAGAAGTTTCATATATACATTCCAAAATAGAGAATACTTTGAATCCACTAATGATTAACTTTAACCATATTATATTTTCGGAACATATATATTAGAGCTTTTAACATATGAATAGATGAAGTATTTAGCAAATATAAAATATCATCCATTGATTTCTAAAAGAATTATGTTTACCTTAATAATATTATTTATAAAGAAAAGATTATTTAATTATTTTGATTAGTGGCGGAACTTGGACTAAAATTGTAGGGGGCCAAATTATATTTGTTATATATAATTTTTCTTTAGAAAAAAAAAACTATTCATTTTTTTCTCTTCATTTCTTCTCCTTAAAACAAACACACATAATATTAGAATTCAAAAAAATATTACTATCATTCGCTATTATATCATGCTATTATATTATGATATCAATTCATGAATACCATTTTAGATAAGTCATTCGTATCTCATCAATTTGATTTGGTGGTATTGTCAAATTTGATGTCGTTTTTCCCATATCACGTTCTAATGAATTTTTAAATTCATTATATGTAACTCTGAGAACTTTAGAGATTTGTTTTATATTGTCTTAAATTCTTGCTTCTTGTTAAATTTCTCAAGTTTAGTTAACGTAAATGCATTTCTTTTTCATCTTCATCACAAATCTTCCTCTTTGGAAAAAAGGAATCAATTTTTTTACTTTTTATCATAATCTTTCTAATATAAATTTATACCTCTCACCTATTTAGAAAAAAAAAATTATATTCACAAATTACAATTATCACAATGCAAAACATAACAAAACTCATACTACTTTAATTAAATAAGCAATATTGTATAAATTCAAAACTTAAAAAAAATTACCATAAGTAGGGAAAACACAAAATCCCTAAATTTCATAATTAAGGGTTATAATAATTTTGGAAAAATTATAATTAGGGTTCATACCAATTTCATAAAAGAATCCCTAAAATCATAATTAGGGTTTATATTAATTTGAGATAAACTTAATTTGGAAGAAATATCCTAAAAAGAATCATAAACTAACTAACATACATAAATCATAATAAGATACTAACCTTGATCTGTGAGAGATCATAAAAGAATGTATACAAGAATCTCAATCTATGTGTTTCCAATCTCTATTTCCCAATCTATCTCTTTGTATTTATCTCTCTTCATACACTTTCATGATAAATTATATGGTGAAAAGATCTTATAGTAAAAAAAAAACCCTAATCTCTATTATAAATTAATGTCTTTATTAAAATTTTTTATTTTATCTTTTATTATAATTTTCCATAATATAATCTTAATATAAATAATATATAATATAATTTAAAAAAATATATAAATATATATATAAAAAAAATGGAAGAAACATATCATGTCCTAGTTCCGCCATTGATTTTGATGATATAATAATTATGAATATTTGACTACTTGCACCATTGCATGGTTTGGAAATATGCGTGTATGGACTTTGACCTTAAATCTCGCATCGTCTTTCACATTTGGCGGTTTATCGCTTTCGTTACACTTCTGTTTTTCGTGGCCATTGCGTGTGCCTAGGAGCTGGGGAAACTTTCCATAACACTTTCTCCAATTATATCGTATTAATGAAGCTTAACTTATTATTAAAGGGATTTTGTTCTAGTTTTGGTATTTATTTAGTATTTAAAAACAATATAAGAGTTTCCTGTTATTACTATTATATTAATAAAATAGTGTCAAATTTCTTACTCTACTCATTATTGGTACGGAAAATTTTAATATTTGCTATGATGATCCAACACCTATGACGAATTTACAATAGCTTCGTTTTTATATTATTAACACAATTTACACATAAAGATTGTGCAAAAAAGCATGATTAAGGGAGGATCCGCATGCAGCTGCAGGCCGGTGCCGACAACCAATTAACAAAATTATTTTACTTTAACACCCTCTGAAAATATAAAATTTGCTTTTCTTTAAGAAAAACTAAATAAAAGACGGTGAGCTTCGTGTAATCGGTTTACGTGCCAAGCCAAAACTAAGATATTTTTTTGTTGTTTAGTGTAATTTTAAATTCACTGTTAGCCTTATCTTTCAATTATTTTCTTTTAATTTAGTCTAAAATTAATTCCTTTCTATGTCTTAATTACGATTATAGTTTTAACAAAAGAATGTAAAATTATTTTAAAAGATTAGAATTTTATCAGATAATAAAATTATTGTCGATCAATTTATATATATATATTATATATATATATATATATATATATATATATATATATATATATATATATATATGACGTATTATGGATCTTGGAGTAGCAATGACAACGAGTTGTCGGGTTGGACATGGATAATGCCTCACCCGCACGCTACGTATTTACTTATATGTCAGATATCCGTTTAAAAAATATTTGTGGGTACCTGTGAATACTCGTGAATATTTAAAAAAATATATTTTATAAAATTTTAAAACAAAATTTATATACAATCACAAAAAAATATAAATTAAATTCTAATAATTTACAGGCCCGCAGCGCACCTAATCCGTTTATAAAGTTTATAAATAGGTATTAAAGATATGTTATCGGTGGATACCAACTATCCACAAACATAAATATTTTTGCTATCCTACTTTGAAATGTATATTTTGTCTCAATTTCGTTCTTAAAATATCTCGAAAGATGAAAGAAGAAAGGAATGTTTATTTAAATCATCTTAATCCTCGACTTCTAAACAAAGTAAGACTATTAGATATGTGGTTAGAACAATTAGTTTATGGTTAAATATGTTTTTTGTCCCTTAACTTTCAGTAAATTTTGGATTTAGTCGATTTTGAAACTTTGGACCAGTTTAGTGATTCATCCTTCGAAATACGTGAATTTAGTCCTTTAATCAAATTTTTTTAGGTTTATTTCATGTTTCGTACGCATTTCAGGATTGTATTTGAGTTGTTTATATTATTTGACACATTTTTACTTTAATGTTAAGTGAAATACTATTATGAAACATGCTTGAAATGTCAAATAAAATTAACAAAATTTGATTAAAAGGACTAAATTTATGTATTTGGAAAGATGAAGAATTAAATTGGTCCAAAATTTTGAAATGAACTAATTCCAAATTTAAGTACTAAAAATATATTTAACCGTTGATTTATTAGTTATTATTCTTTATTAAAATTTAGTTTATTTTTAAACAAGTTGAAAGAGTACGAACACGTACCAAGTGGGCATGAGTAAGGATCGAGTAAATTCAAGATATAAGTAAGTTTAACTTGCTTTACAAGTCCTATAACAATCACGTTGACATTTTCAACTCTTGTTGGCCTAAACACCTTCAACTATTTCTCAGAATCACCCCATGCAACTCCAGATGTGAAAACAGAAACGTTCGTTAAAAACACCAATGAGAACACGAATTCTCACAGTTTTTTTAGTGTAAGTGCTTTTTGCGTTAGTTTTTGTTAGATTTAACATAAGAAATACACCATACATTCACGGTAATTATAATCGATACAAAATTAATTTTTTGTAAATGCAGTTTAGATAGTTAAAATAAATATCGAAAATAAATAAGTTAATATTAACATAAAATATATTAATTAAAAGAAGAATTAAAAATAAATAAATTAGTGTAAACATTAAATTAAATAAATATTCAAAATAACCTATGCTTAATAAACATTAACTAAAATAAATAAAGTTAGTGTATGTTTAGCAATATAACTTTATTTATTTCCGATATTTATTTAAGTTACCGTTGATTTAATTAAAGTTAAATTGTATATTGTGAATTCGTTTGTGTTAATGAGAAGGCATATCATATAAACGATAGGATCTTTTTAATTTCATTGTTCAGATTTTAAAGATGACAAATTTTTCCATTAATAATATTTTTTTCTTATTTTCTATATAAATATTGTACACCCATCTTTTTAATTTATATTTATAAATCTTTGTAGAGTCATTTCTTTCATTCAAATTCATCCTCTTCACCTATATTTATCTCTTTCACATACTCATCTTCTTCTTTTAAATTTTTTTTTTCATCTCCTTTATTTCTTAGAAATTTTGGATCATGCATATATGATACATAATTAAATGTATTAGGGCCATTATTTATAAAACCAAATAATAAAGTGATTTGACTAAATTAAAGATTTGGCTAAAGGCATATGTCATAAAAATAAATATTGTGTAGAGACCAGTTAGTAATGCCAAATTAGAAATACTAAAACTTAAGTAATTCAGTTTATAAATGGTCGTGGTCCCCTTCTGAGAGCACACAGAGAGTCATAACGTACTTTTCCTCTATCCCCACCAAGAGATAAAAAACCAAAGGGAAATCAAGGTGCTTTACAGGAGGAAGATCACTGCGCATATAGGAGTGCTCTAATATTATTGTTATGGCCAATTCAGGTTATGGCCAATTCAGGTACGCTTCCATTTACTATTTACAACATGATTATCAGTATGTGTATGAGATATTGTTTATGAGTTTATGATTGATTATTAGAATCAATATTAGGATCATATTTTGCGTTTGTGCTTTCATTATTCACATTATTCTTCTTGTATATTTCATCTATATTTTATTCCTCATTTTTTTTTCAAAGTATCAAATTGAATAAATGTAGTTGCTATAAATTGAAAATTAAGGGTGTTGCACAATAATTTTTAAGTGGTGAGAAAAATTTGAAAACAACACAAATGCTTCAAAAGTGTATTTAAGCTACAATTGGTTATTAAGTACTAAAAAATAATCAATTAATATTTTTGTATATGAAATAAACTAAAATGCATTCACTTTATAACCAGTTCTAATAATATAAAATATACATAAAAATATAAATACCATAATTAAAATATTAAAATATTAAATTATCAAATGATTGTATTTTCTGAAGGAGCATCTCACATATCATCTTCTTTTGGGCATTATATTCATTGGTGTCTCAGTTGCCAATATTTATTTCGCATTTCCTTTATATATTGGGTGCTATATTCTACTTAGATCTACATCTCAAACTTTTTATATTTACTTGAATTTATTTTCTTACTATTCAATTTTTTTTATAAATATAAAATTTTAATTTTTTTATTATTTTATTTTTAGAATGGATTGTCAAGTAACTCTTCTAATATAAAAAAAATATTTTTTATTCTATTTTTGTTGGTTGTTTTTACATTAAGTGGGGGTTTGGTTTTGTGTGTAGAGTCTATAAAATTATTTTCTTTTACAAGAGTAACTTGGAGGTTGACGTTGAACACAAATTTCCATAAAATAATATCAACCTTCTCACAATATATTACTCAATCAACCTTACTTTTTCGTTTCTACCAAAACGAAACATCAACAACTTCATTACAATTCTGAATTTCAAAAAACTCATGCATCGCTGAATTTCTTACCAAATCTAAACAACTACTCTCATATGAAGTGTGTCGATATGGAGTATTTAACGATCTTCTCTCATTAAATAATTAAATAATTATATATATATATATATATATATATATTCATATTTTAAAGATAAGATTAAACATTAGTAAACGATCTAAAATGAATAATATATATGACAGGTTTCAAATAATTTTCATATTATTAAAAAATAAATTTTAAATCTAATTTGATATTACAAAACTATATATTTTAGTGATTCATTAAAATGTTTTTTAAATTGTACATTTTCCTAATAAGTGTGGTAGTAGTGTGAGATGTTGGGATACAGAAATGTGTCGAAAGTTGGTAGAGTGGGAATTAGTGTAATAAATGTTGTATAACTAATTGTAATAAATTTGTTTTTAAATATTAGCAGAACCTGTGACATGTAATAATTAATGGGTTATGCAAATACGAGGAGGAACGAACGAGGAAAACACAGGGAAAATGATGAGTTTGATTCGGTGTTTTTTTCTGTAAAGCATGTGAATTTTTTACCTTGACTTGGCTTTTCGCTGATATAAATTACTTATATAACTAACATTTATTGATAAAAAAAAATATAAAAGAAAATATAACAATTGCCACAGTGAATCAAATGTATTTGAGAAATGATAGGTTGACATCCACATTTAACTATTTTTTTTATCACCTTAAAACTAATTTGTAACCCAAGACAAATTAACTTGTAACTTATGAATGTGATAAAAAAAATGGTCAAATATGGATGTCAACCTATCATTTCTCAATACATTTATAACCAAAACTAATTTCAACAACTCTTCAACAACTCTTACAAAGCTTATGCATTAGCATAGCTGAGAGCACACCCCTCTTCATCTTATGTGCTATACAAGAAATGACTCAAATGGAACTGAATTAGGATTTTAAACTGTTACATCAAGAGACAAAACATAAAATATTGTGTATATTAATTTAAATTATTCATAAATATTATTTTATAATGATTAGATCTGATATAATGTGTTAATAATGAAATAGATTAAATGACTAAATAATTTTATGTAAAAAGTTATCATATATTATCTATAATAAATTATTCAACTTTTATTTCTAATAAATGACTAATTTTTCAAGTTAATTTAATAGTAAGAAATAACATATAAAAATTATTGTAATAAGTAATAGTTTTAATATTTTGTTGTAAAAATATATTAGTAAGATTAAGTAAAATGAAAAAAAAAAAATTAAAAGTTATGTTAAAATTTAATTTTTCTTTAGATTCCTGTAATTTCATGAGATATTATTATTAAATACATACCTATTATTTTTAATTTTATAAAGTAATTACTTTATCACCTCACACTCATCTTTATTTCTCAATTCGTATATATTTTTATTAAAATTAGAATAAAACTATTATTACAATTTATTATTTTAGTTGATTACTTCCTTATTTGGTTGGAAAGTTTTTCATTTACGTTTAATCCCTCAAGCCAAATAATTTAATTTATAACATCAATTTAGTAATTTAGAGTAAATATATACCACACTAAATCAATTATTAAATATTTTTAATCAATTTTTCAATTTTAAATTAGTTTTCTAGTTCCTATTATATTTTAACTATATTTATAAATTTTATTTTATTTATTTATAAAAATAAATATTAATAAAAGAAAGTAAAATGATAAAAAAATTGAATTATATTAAAATTTATGAGAGAGAAGTTCGAAAAGTTTAACTAAACTTGTTTGACAAGAATACGAAGAGAGAGAAAAAAAAAATGAAGTGTGTTTGGAAGATATGTGATTGTTTTTCGAGACAAAGTTTCTTTCATTTTTAGTTTTTAGTTTTGTTTTAAAATTTTTGTAAATTTAATATGTGGCAAAAGTTTTGAATTGGTAGATAAAGAAATAGAATGATTCAACTTTTGGAAAATTAATTCTAATATCTTCTCAAACCACATATTGTGTAAACGGTCCTTGTAAGGAAGGACTTCTTCCATCATCATGCGTTTAAAATTTTTGTCAATTAGCAATCCAGATATCATATATTTTAATGTTGACCTTAATTTTAGAATTATATAACAGAACATTTTAATTTTATAGAAAATACTCACAATCTTATACGAGGTTTATTACTGACAACGAATATTTATCAGTAAAAAATAAAAAGAAAAATACTCACAACCTTTTATTACTAATTTAATAAGAAAAATAACAATCATATATTTTGATCTTGTTTATAGTTATATTGGTATATATAAATATAATAATAAATAATTTTAATAACATATCTTGTAGTTATTTGTTTATTTATATATTAAACTTTATATTTTTTAAAAGTAAGACTTTTATATATTAATAAGGAAATTTATAATTTAATCATAATATGATTTTACGATATTTTTAATATATAATTATGATAAAGTTCACTTTTTTTTATAAAATAATCTTTATTTTAACTTTTATGATTTAATAATTTTTAGTTAGTATATTAGTTTTTAGTAAAACCAAGGAGGTGATGGTCGGTTCTATTAAAATATCAAAAAAAGTATCGTTTATTAAAAAAATGGAAAAATATAAATATAAATTAAAAACTAAAGGAAATATAAGTATTATTTTATTAAAAGTAACGAATTTAAGTTTCTATTTCAAAGTTAAAAATGTCTAAGTCTTATTATTTATTATAAAATTAAATAAGATAAATGCAGTTTTAATAACATCAATGGAACATATATAGTTGTCGAACTTGTACAAAAGATATTAAGGAAATCAAATTTTATTTTTTATATATCAATTATTTTTTTTAATTAAAAAAAGTTACTTTTATTATAATTATTTTATTCAAAACAAACATATATAATAATAAAATTAAAAAAAATAAACAAAAATTATTGAAAAAATGAAACATGTAATTTATCATTCAACAATAATATATTAAAAATAACAAAAAATTACATTTAATAAGAGAATTGTTCCTCTGCATTCTTTCAATAATTTACAATTTTCAATAATTCAATATATAATGTATATATATATATATATATATATATAATATTTATTTATTAATTATATTTATAATTTTATAATTATTATTAAAAATATTTATATTTTCTGTCAATTTTGTTTTAAATTTTTTTTAAGAAATACTTATAAATTTTGTTATAAATTTTTTTTCAAATTACTGTCAATTTCTTTTGTAAAATATTTTATTTAAAACACTTTTTACATTAAATTTTGTAAAAAAATTTACAAATTTTATAATTTTATAAAAAATAATTATCAAGAATTATCTACCAATTAAGATTTTTAATAAAATAACAAAAAAATGTTTTTTTTTTACAAATCTTTTTAACAAATTTTACAATTTTTTCTATATAATATAAAATTATTTAGTAGTATTTAACCTAACACAATAACATCGTAGACACATGTCACCTTCTTTTAAAGAGATTAAATAAAGTGTCACTGTAGTACTTCAAATTGTGTGTCATTTTCTTTGTATTATCCAATTTTTTGCGTGAGAGAAGCGGTGACACGTAGATGTATACCGAGTCAAGGATTATCTTTTCCTTTTTCATTACGTTAAAATACAATTAAATAATATTTTTAAGAAAACAAGTGTATAAATAAAAAAAATAACTTATAAACATTTTAATTTTATTTAATTAAAGAAGTAATTGCATTATACTTTCCATACAATTATATATATACTAGCGTATATACATAGGTATGTATTTTTAAATATATGTGACATTAGTGATGATAATGTAATATTATTAAGTTAATATATAAAATAAAATTATATTTGTTAAGAATAGAGTGAAATATATCAAAAAAGATGAGAGAATAACACTTGATAAATAAAGAAAAAAAAGAACAAAAATAAATGATTTTATATAAAAGTTTGTAAAAATAACTGTCAATTTTTAAAAATTTAATAAATAATTATATTTTAAAGTAGAAATATGGTATTTAAAAATGTGGATGCATATATATATATATATATTGTTATATATATATATATATATATATATATATATTTATAACATGAGAAAATTTACATATAGCCACTCCCCTCACATAATTGAAATTTCCTCAATGAAGAGTACTTCTACGAACCATTCATAATCTCTCTCCAAAATTAAATTTCGTAGGGTTTAAGGTAAAAAAAATAGTCATAAATGTATAAATTTTAAGAGAGAAACTAGTAATGTAGAATCTACATTAAAATAATACTTTTACTTTGAATACAACTTTTGTAAAGAACACTCATAAAAAGTGTTCTAATTGCATTAAAACATGATAAAACATGTATACAGCTAATCCCACAGGGAAAAATCATTGATATTTCAACAATAAAAGGACACAATTTGTCATAGGAACCGTAATTAATGCGAGGCCAAAATTAAATTTCCTCGGAATTTACGATAGTCTTTATATGCGTGTGTTCGAACATTAGAAAAGTTTGTGGTCAATGTGAACCTTTTTTTCTCTGTTTGCGCATACACGGTACGTTACAAACACATTGCTCGTAAGTTGCAACGGTTGTTTCCTCACTTCTTCATCTGCAGAACCTCTTACTTAAACCCCTTCATTCTTCAAATCCTTTCATCCCAAACACTACGTACTCAACATCATTACACACTTTGTTACTTGTTTTCTTACCTTAAATAAATTACTTAGTTGAGTGCAAACCTTGTTATTAGGTACTCTAAAAGTGTCAGAGATATGGAAGCAAAACAGCAAAAACTCACCTTGGAGATCACAGTTATGTCGGGAGAAAACATAAGTGTGGATCGAAATTCAGTTTCCGATGAGGTCTATGTTGTTGTTCGTGCAGAGTCTTTGAAGTGTTGCACGACCCAAATGAAGAATGGAGATGATGGAGTGCATGCATGGAATGAGAAATTGTTGTTGGAGGTTCCTTCCTATGCAAGGTCTGTGACGTTTGAGGTTCAATGCAAGAAATACAAAGGATTTCGTCCTGTTGGTGTAGCAAGGATTGCTCTTTCGGATTTACTTCTTGCCAAAAACAACAATGTTTTATCCGAAAGTGTGTCTCAGATGTTTTGTTACGGTTTGAGGAGCTGGGAGGGTCGACGTAACGGGGTTCTTCATTTCGCAGTAAAGGTAGTTGATAATTTATCTGCACAAGCTAAACCAGAGAAAGACATAGAAATGGTGAGCTGTAGAGGATTTGAGAATGAAGTTACAGGGTTTCATGTAAACCCTAAAAATTCAAGTCATGGTATCACTGCCATTCCAGTTAAGGTGCACTAACCAAATTGTTGTTTCAATGTTGTTTCCTTACGAAGATAGAGAGTTCTCTTCCATTTCCCTCCCTCACTTCTCTTTCATTTGAGTTTGTATCTAGAAGAAGAAATGTTTGCTGGGTACTGTATACCAAGTTATAGGAACTGTAACATCCAAATAAAATATATATATATATATATATATATATTATATTAAAAAAATGATTTATTATTATAAATAACAATATTTATAACAATATACAAAGAATTTTTTTTTTGTCCACATTTTAAAATTCTAATTTTATCCTTTAAAATATAATTATTTATTAAATTTTTAAAAATTGTTCGTTACGTTTACAAATTTTTTATAAAATTGTTTATCTGCTTTTTCTTTTTCTTTCTATTTATCAACCGTTATTCTCTTATTTTTTTGGTATATTTCACTTTATTTTTAATAAATATAATTTTATTTTATATATTAACTTAATAACACGCATATTTAAAAAATGTCTACACACAGATACAATATAGCACCTGTGTTACACTGGTCTCTATAATAATAATAATTTGTAAACATATAAATATGGCAAGGACTAACTAACTGCTAACAACTTCAAATAATCATGTATAGTTGCAATTGTTATAAAAAAATTCAATGTATAAGAAACATAAATTAATAATATTATATATATATATATATATATATTATAAATTTATTTTTAACATAATTATTAGTTTATATAATTGATAAAAGAGAAGAGAGCGATAAGAATGCACATGGGAACTGCAAACCTTATCTCCTCTATGATCATTAATGAAAAAATCTGAAACCAAATGTTAAAAACAAATCTAAAAGAATAGTGTTATCAAAATATAGTTAAATTTAAACTAAAAGTAATTATTACTTTAATTCTTATAAATAGGGATGAGAAATGATGGAATCAAAATGTAAAAAGAGGTTGAACTTGAAAAAGGAAAAAAAAAATAGAGAGATACAATGTTGTAAGTTCATCAAGTATAAGAAAGAAAGATAAAGGATATTTTGTATTATTTGTAGGTTGAAGACAATCATCCAAAAAAATAATAGGTTTAGTTTTAATTTTGTTAGGTTTATTCTTATTATTATGACTTTAAGATAATTGTTTTGATCATGTAATTTGAACTATACTATTGAAATATATGTGAGAATATTATTTATTATGCATTCAATCATATTTATTTAATTTTATTAATATTTATTTGAATTATATGTTATTATGACTTGATTTGGGATATGGTATTAAAACTTTATTAGATTGTTATGGGCACCAATTTAAATTTCATTTGAATTAGTGTTGGTTAAAGTTTATTTCATTTTAATTATTTTGCAATTGAGTTACAGGAATATAAAAAAAAAAATTATAAACACACGTTACATATGGATATATCCATGGAAAATGTTACTCATTAGTTACATACATATCTATTTTCGTATGTAATGTCTTTATTAGTTACATACGAATTTATTTCGTAGGTGATGTCTTCATCAATTACATATGGATTTATTCCGTATGTAATATTACATACGTAATTTTTTCATATGTAAAATTACCGACGCTTATTTTACATACGGATTCTTTTTCGTATGTAATCCGTCAGAATTATTCAATTACATACAGATTTAGGACTTTACATACGAATTTTGTTCGTATGAAAATTGATTTTTTTTTGTAGTGAATATAGGTGGTGAGTGAAGCGAAAAAAAAAACTATATAATCAAAGTTTCGATACAATCTTGGTATATCTTCCACAATAATTAAGGTAAGGGGAGAAGACATTTATCATTTTATATTTTTATTTTTATTATCTTTTTATCTATTCATAATTTTTTTATTTTTATATTTATTTTAAGTGAGGTGTCCCTAACCTCGTTCTAATTTAAATTTCCTTCTTGTTCTTATTTATTTATTTATATTCATCTCCAGTTGTGCACTGATCCTATTTATTAAATTTATATTTATTCTCATTTATTTATTTTATATTTATCTCCAGTCACGTATTGATCATCTTTATTTATTATATTTATTTTTAGTTATGCACTGATCCTATTTATTTATTTATGCAATTATATGATTTAATATCAAAATAAAACTTATGATAAATAAATATTTGATTATTGTAGTTGGAGATATGACCTTCGGGATTTAAATGAGTAGTTAGTACTCAAGATGAAATGTTCTTGAGTTACTTCATTGGCCATGACGAGACTCAATTATCTTGATTACACCAGTGCAGCAAGGACTTTTGGCCCCGGTTATTTTCGTCATTTTGCCTCGGTTTTAGACCCGAGGCATATTGGGACGAGACCAAAAGGAGGAACCTTTGGTCTCAGTTGCAAAGGAACCAGAGCTATAGAAGGACTTTTTTGCTTCGGGTATATGAGAACTGAAGCCATATTCACGCACCAGCTGCAGTGTTGCTTTCACCCACTGCGCCACCAACCTGCAACAACGCACAAAACTGCAGCGTCGCCAGCACGCAGTCCACCATGGAATCACCGTTCACGCACATAGAAACGCAGCAGCAACACCTTCATCGCGACGCACCTGCGGCAGCACACCACCGTGCCACCATGCTCCACTGCACCTGTGACGGCGCACCTCACCATGACAACCACAACATCAGAACCAACAACCACCACTACCTTCACCATGCGCAAAACAACAGGCCAATCTCCTTGGAGTAGAGCTGAAGGGTCTCAATGCCATCGACGGAGGTCGCGGCAGAGGCACCCGCAGCTGAGAAGGCTTCACCCTCGATCTGGTGAGCGGCGGTGGAGGCTTCGTTGGATGAGAGAGTGTCGTAGCATTTGGATAGTATATAGGGGTTTGGCTGCGGCGGAGCCTCTGTTTGCGGTGGAGCGGAGGGTTGGTCCGGTGTGGTTTCGATGTCTGACATAGTAACGACGGAAAGGCGAATATGGGATTTGTGTCTATGGAAAAATAGTGTGTTTAAAGGGTTTGAAAATCAAAGGGAGGAAGAGAAAGAGCACCTGCACACGTGAACCAGAGGAGAAAAATTTGGGTTGGCAGCAGCGGAGAGAGAGAGAGGAAAGAGTTGTAGAGGCACGGAGAAGAAGGGGGTTCGCGAAATTGAAACCCTAAATAAATCCTATGGCTTCGGTTCCTTTAACAACCGAAGCCATATACCCCTTTTTGGCATCGGGTCTTGTTGGACCGAGGTATATAATTCTCTTTGGCATCGGTTTTGGGCGAACCGAGGCCTATAACTCTCTTTGGCTTCGGATGTTAGCTGAACCGAGACATAAAACTTGTCTGGAATTGCAAAAATGCCACCGCACCATTATATGTTTTGGTTCCTGGCCAATCGAGACATATAAGGCGAGGTAAAAAGGAAATTCTGCACTAGTGTTAGTTTCTACAAAATTAATCAAAATCTTTATAAAGTAAAATAAAGATCCAAGTTTTATTGATTTGAAAGAGTTTTCATTTATTTTATTTTATTAAGATATGTCATATTTTCATGTGATAGTTGTCTCACTTTCCTATTTTATGATTGTGTATGAAAAACAAAATCTTATAATCTCATCGTAGATAGCTGCCCCTAACATGCCTGACCCTTTCTTCGCTAACATTGTGGCGGTCTTCCTGGGAAATGCGTGACAAACAAATGTAGTAAATAATTATGTGACATTTCAGGGAACATGAGCTTGAAGGAAAAATTGGAGTCACTTTTTACTTACCCCCAATAGTCCAAGTGAATCATATTCATAACATTTTTCCTCCACATATTTAAAGGCTAAAGGCTAATATACGAGGGCGAAAATGTAAATAAATAATACTTCTTCCTCTTCTAGTGTAGAAAATATAATATGTACCAAAATGATGTAAATTTAAGATGCATATAATACTGTAAAATATATAAATATATGTATATGTGAATATTTTATGTTATTGTAAAATTATGTGTTAAAATTTTTTAAGTATAATATAGAAAATAATAGTAAAAAAAAAATTGGTTGCCACAAAAACAATATATGTATACCTTTTTTTAATTAAATACCCAACAACTTAAATATAACTGTAGTGCACTAAAATTACATATATCAATGGTTAAAATACTCCGATAGTCCTCGTTTTGGTTCAGAAATCTCAAATTGGTCCTCGAATTTTAATTGATCTCAATTTCGTCCTCATTTTTGTAAATGTGTTTTAAATCAACCCAATCGTTAACAATGTTAAAATTATTAACGTTAACTTCATTTTAATTTTCTGACATGGCTTTATGCATTATTTTGAGGACTGAAAAATGGGTGTGTGGACCCTGATAATTAAAATAAGCACCATCCTTGAAACCCTAAATTACTGAATTAGGGATTGGAATTGGGTGGTGAAGGTAGCGAATGCGATTTTCACTGCACCATGAAAAAAAATTGTAGCCAACAACTTCTTCACTTGCACCCTGTCCAACAAAAAATCAACACCACCAATTACATACCAATTACAAAATTAGGTTTTCCAAAATCAAAATACGAAAAAAAACGTCCACCAAAACAACAAATTTCATAACTTGAACTTTCGGCAACCCCAAAATTTTCTCCCCATGTTCTTAGCAGTTCTAGCAGTTTTCGTGATTGCCTTTTCACCGCAATAGTAAACAGGTGTTAAAACGAACCTCCTCACTGCACCTCCATGAGAAGAAACGTTGGAATCTTTCATTTCCCAACCATTGCAAGTGCAGGACGAGCAAGAATGAGAGAGAGACATTACCAATCTTACCAAATCAGAACGCATGAGACAACTTCACCTCACCCTTTTCAAACCCTAAGCTTCAAAAGTTATGAACTTTTTAAAAGAGAAACCAAGAACACATGTTCCAAAACAACTGAATGACACGTCAGAATACACAAAACAGCCACATCATCAGGAATAAATGCCGTTTGTCAACTGATAACGAAAAGGGTTGATTTAAAACACATTTACAAAAATGAGGACAAAATTGAGATCAATTAAAATTCGAGGACCAATTTGAGATTTCTGAACCAAAACGAGGACCATCGAAGTATTTTAACCTATATCAATTCTAGTATTTACAAATATAGATATTTGTTGGTTACCAACAACCTCAAATTCATCGGTAAAATATATGATAGTGTCTTCTTCCTTTTCTACTTTGTTTATTAACTAGCAGTCACGCCATCACCACCGTGTTCAAGTGATTTTCCTCAGACCACCACTATCATTGTCAACTTTAACTGGCCATCATCATCGTCATCGGTGTGTGCCACCAACGAGTCTCCCATCAGTCACCACCGTTTGCATCACTCACAAGCTCGCCCACCCATGTCCTCATCCTCCTCTTCTTCCTCATTTGTTGCTTCTCTTCTTTTCCTCCTCCTCACTCATATTTTATTAATATAATAGAAAATTCCTTATCGTCCAAAGTGTTGATTGATTTATCAATGGAAGTATCTGTTGATTATGATGATAACTTACCAACAGATTAAAAATTGTCGATAATTATGATGGTAAGATTCTGAGAGAACTTTTTGATCGACGAATTTTTTAGACTCATTTCACTTTGACGAAAGTACCGGCCGATAAATTTAAATATAAAATCCTTCGATAACATATTTCGATAAACAAAATTATTATAGTATTACATTTGATCGAAAAAATACGTTAAATTTTCTCTACCACCTTGTTGTCAGAAATTTCTTTTCCATACCCTTTCATTTTATTAATAAGGTCGGTAATACAAGTAAAATATTGTTCAACGTTTTTTTGATTATCTCACATTTGTTACAATTTCTCAACAAGTATTACAACTTTGATTTCTGAGTCTTCCTTACTCCTTTGTATGATAATTTTAAAGTATCCCATACATTTGTGGCATTTTTAAAATTTACAATTTTACGAAAAATAAAATTGTTTACTTGTCATTGAATTTGTGATTGTGCCCACTTATCCTTTCATAGTAAACTTAGATTAACATAAGTGAATATTGTGAAGCATTATCAACAACTTCATCATCTAGTTTTCTATCTGGTTTGGGGTCTCACTATACAATACTATAGTTGATATGTCACTTTTAAATATATGTTTTTTATTTATTTTTTTTATCAGCAAAGAATATTAATATATATACAGAGACACTTTAGGGGTGCCTCAACCCTTATACAGATCCTGATTTTACATTGAGGTTCTTAAATAAACTAAAACAACCTAATAGATGTGTATAGCAAAAAGATTAAAGGCAAATAGAGGACCTTGCATATTCAAAGTGCAACTAAAAAGTACCACCTTAAGAATATCCACTCATAGGTACTTGTTCAAGTTGGTAAACATTGGCAATTATTGGATTCATTCCTTTTAGTCCAGTGTTAGATTCAAATTCATTCATGATATCTATTTGAGAGTTTCCTGATCAGTAAATAGGTATGTGTGTAACATTTTGTTCCCTGACCAATTACTCAAAATTAAACAGCAAAGTGTTATGCGTCCAGTAAACCATTGCACCTTTTAAGACTTTCCCTGTGAAATATTTTGCATAAAGCAAAAGAGACCTCTAGACTGAATAGTCTGAGTGGGTTATAACACATGTTTTCTCCATATCATATTTTGATTAAAAGATTCTACGTTATTGATTTGATGCACTCAATTGGCACAAATTCCAAATATATTTTTTATATAGTTATAAGAACTCTCCTCTTTCTCCACCGCAATATAATCTTCTCTATTTTTCTTATACCTACATTCTCTTTCATAGACTCACAATAACAATGTTAAATTTAATGAACTCTGGTACCAATTTGATATTAGCGTGCGACATGATATTATGATATCTCACTAAAGTTTACGTTCACTTAAGCATGAAACTAAGAGAGGAAATTCTTAAAGCATTATTCAATTACTCATCATTTATATTATATAATATAATATATAATAATGTCTTTTTATAAGCTTCATAAAATACATTAAATAATTATAATAAATAAATAAGATATAACTACTTCTTACTTAAATAGTAGTAACAAAACCCAAAAGAAAAAATATTAAGACAATTTCATATACGTACAGTGTTGTCATATACAATTTATGATGACTTTTACCTACAGTGTTGTCAACAACTACTTGTTGAACAAATTGAAGTTTATTTGTCATATGCTTAAAACCTTAGTGGAATATTATTAAGAAATCCATTTACGTGGTCACCATAAAGCTTTACGGAATGTTAATTTTTTTAATCATCAATTGGCATGAACCATCACTAATTACAAACATTACGAGGGAGAAGGCATGAAGAAGAAGCAGCTGAGAAGAAACACAGAATGTAAACCAAAACCATGATTATAATTATGATTACGTAAATTTAAATTTATTTTATTTCTAATTGACGTGTGATTTCTAATAATACCATTTAAATAAACTCTCTAGCGTAAAATAATAAATGTACTACAGTGAAATATAAATTTGTTTGGAATTTGAGTGTTTTTCTGTAACGTGTGGACTTTTTGACTTTGACTTACTATGTAGAAGATTGACTCCATAGACTGCGTTTGGTTAGTTATTAGATTTGGAATATTTAGAATAATGGGATGGTGTTTTTGCGTAGAGATTGCATCAACCTTTGGGAACAAGTTTCCTAGTACCTTATATCACAGAAAAAAACAATGACGAATGTTGATTATTTAGTAAGGGATGCTATCTCTCATGATGTTGGAAATCTGTCCGATGAGGTGCGACTTGCCCGACACGTACTTATAAAAGTCATGATGAAACGACGACGATTAAACAAAACAAATTTAATGAGATATTTCCATTACCTGCCACATTCAATTCCTTGCAACTAACGTTTTGACAGATTTATGTAGAAAAAAAAATATAGGCATAAATGAATAAATGAGGGAAGTAGTATGGTACATAAACTTGGAAGTTAAGATGCATGGAACTCCGAGGAAACTGCACAACATATAATATCAGTCAGCACAAAACTTGCTTTACGTGTGTCAGAAAACTTCCCTCACACGTCACAAGTCACTATTCAGAAATTCAAGAGCTGAACAACAATGACTAAATTATGTGGCAAGATCAGAGAGCCCTAGTTAATAAAACATTAACTTAAATGAACATAATTAAGGTGACAGTTTATTTTGTTCTGTCGTGTACGAGACTTCTTCACTGAAAGTTTGGAGAGGGAAAAGTTATGTTCATAAGTAGTCAACTATGTAGTTTATGCTATATCATTTTTCATAAATTTCTCTATATATCTTTTTTTTTTTCAAATCTTTTAATCAGTATTGGACTGACTTCTATAGAAAAAGAATAAAATTTGTTTCCCATAAATTTCTTTTAGTGTATTTTAGTGTTTATGGTTTCTTTTAAAAGGATATATTCCATTAATTTGCAATAAAAAACAATTAATATTTGTTAAAGTGTCAATAAAATTAAATTTTCCAAAATGAATTATTTTAGGACAATTAATCATAATTGCCAAGAATCTATTGGGTTTACTATTAAAAATAATTCATATTTTTTGTCAATTTTGTTTTAATTTATTTTTATAAAATACTTATAAATTTTGTTATAAAAAAAATTTTGCAGAAAATTGTTGTTAATTTTTTACAAAACATTTTATATAAAACACTTTTTGTAATAAATCTTGTGAAAAATACTTACAAATTTTATAATTTTATAAAAAATAGTTACCCACAAAAAAATTACCGCCAACTACAATTCATAGAAAAAATAAAAATAAAAATTTAACAAATTTAAAAAAAAAAATTCATATAAGTAATTGTTGAAATCATTCAATTACCTACGAATCATGACAGGTGAGTTATTAAAAATCTGAAGTTTAACTTGTTTGACGCTTACCCATGTGATCGTGCACATACAGATAAGAAAGAAGAAGAAGATTCTATTTAAAATAAATTCTCACACAGGAAGTTTTCACGAGATTGTTTGTCTCATCAATTTTCTCTGTCCCAAAAATTTATTTGGAGTTCGAGTTTGAGGAAATTACTACTATAGGATGCATTTTACAAGGAATCTGAGTTATATTGAACTTAATAATGATATATATAATATGTAAGTGTGAGTCAAATTCTTACGTGATAAGAATGAGAAAAATAACATCTTATAAAAAAAAAAAAACTGACTTATAAATTCATTATCAAAATTTTTTTCATTGAAATTAGTACCAAATTTTTATGTGAAAACTCAGATATTGTTCACTTTTTTTTACCAGCAAAATATATACATATATTAATATATTAATAATAGAACATTCTTATGTTATTCGCGTTGTGTCTTTCAAATGACTCCATCTCTAAAGACCCGTTCCAAAATAACTAGCATTGATTTTTGGCAGCCTGTTTTTCAAAATTACAACTAGATATGTTCGTATATTTTTACATTCTAAATTTACATATGAATTCTACTATCAAATGAATTTAGATTAAAAAAATTATACAGACTCTCATACAATGTAATATTTAATGTTTTTAAATAAATTATTCTTAGTACTTCATAGTTTTAATCCACAACTGCATTATAATAGTATAGTTATATATTTATATAATTTAGGATAAAATGTGTTTTTAACATATCAAGTAGGTATTGAAACAATTCTTTTAGTATAACAAAAAGACGATTTTAATACATTAATTTTAATTTTATTAATTTTGTTAACTAAAAAAATCTTAATTTAATAATTTTAATTCATTAAATATATTAAATATTTACATAAAAATTATTATATAAAAGTGTTATATATTTATTTTGAAATTTTAAATATAATTAAGTACTGCTTCATATAAATTAAGACTCACATTCAAACTTGCAATTGAAGAGAAAATAAAAGTCACTGTAAAATGATTTTAGAAACGATTAATAATGAGGAACAAATGTTTAAAAAAGCCAATGACCCGTAAGGAAAAGCAAATATATTTGTGGTTGGGGATAAATATGTAATTTTGTTTCAATTTCTTCAACATGGCTTCATAGTTACACTATTAGAACTAAACTTATTATACCAATATTGCTTATTTTACTAAAAAATAAAAGTTCTAATACTTATTGTTATACTGAGAACATATGTTATATCCTATAATCATCTCAACATAAACATGATAAAATATGTCTTAACTATATACTCTTTAAGTGTAATATTAAGATTAGTTTCTTTTATCGATGAATGGATTTAATTAAATCTTGCCTTACATATTTTGAAATGTTTACTAGAAGAAATTCAGCGTAATATTATCCTATGAAGACTTCGCCCTGGAAAAGTATAAGAAAAGTTATGACCATCATCTTACAAACTCTTACCTTTCTACATTTGATAATAGTTCGTGGAGAAGGAAAGAAATTGAGAAAATAAAATTAGTCCTGCGTTTAAATGACTTCGTTCTAGATAGTAAGGTTGGAGAAAATTTATCTTCTAAAATAAAAGAATTACATTATTTTTCTTTTTATATAATTTTATTGAAGATTTATGCGAAAAGAATGTTAGAATCGTGGATTCACCACTAAATCATAAACTATAGCTAATAGTCAGGACACAACTCTTTTAACTTAAGAGTGTAATAGTCAAAGCGCCACGATTCGATTGTGACTCGGCCCACTTGACCTCTGTCATGGGACAATTAATGTCACATGCAACCATCTTTCCCTCAACAATTGTCTTACTAGAAATCTCAATTGAAATATTATGACTTGATCCACTTGACTTCCGTCACGGGACAATTGTGCAACCCGCAATAGAAAAACTACATATTTCAAAACAAGAAATGAGATTTCATTGGTAGAGTAAAAATTCATTTCATTCTCATATTAATGAGTACGAGATTTTTGTTCGATCTTCGTCTCAATTGTGCATAAATATAAAATAATAACTATTTATTATTTTGTAAAAATAAAGATAATATCATATTATTAAGTATTAAATGTCAAAATAATACACATTTTTTATTCGATGTGAAAATGATAATATTTGAAATCGTTGGTAACCGACTGATATTTATATTTTATGAATAATGATATTTTGACTACTAAATTTTGACAACTTTCTCTTATAACATGAGGTGTCATATTTTAAATGATTTTGGAATATTAAGAATGAGAAAATGAAAAAATAACAAACCACTTAAAATATGACATCTCATATTATAAGATAAAGTTGTCGAAATTTAGTAGTCAGAAAATCATTTTCCATATTTTATATACCAGAAGTGATATATATGATTTTAGTGCACTGCTGATATATTTAAGTTGTTGGGTATTTAATTAAAAAAAAAAAGTGCATACATATATTGTTCCTAAGTTTGTATAAAGTACCCACCAAACATTCTTCTTTTAGATACAAACTCAAATGAAAGAGAACTCTCTATCTTCGTAAGGAAACAACATTGAAACAACAATTTGGTTAGTGCACCTTAACTGGAATGGCAGTGATACCATGACTTGAATTTTTAGGGTTTACATGAAACCCTGTAACTTCATTCTCAAATCCTCTACAGCTCACCATTTCTATGTCTTTCTCTGGTTTAGCTTGTGCAGATAAATTATCAACTACCTTTACTGCGAAATGAAGAACCCCGTTACGTCGACCCTCCCAGCTCCTCAAACCGTAACAAAACATCTGAGACACACTTTCGGATAAAACATTGTTGTTTTTGGCAAGAAGTAAATCCGAAAGAGCAATCCTTGCTACACCAACAGGACGAAATCCTTTGTATTTCTTGCATTGAACCTCAAACGTCACAGACCTTGCATAGGAAGGAACCTCCAACAACAATTTCTCATTCCATGCATGCACTCCATCATCTCCATTCTTCATTTGGGTCGTGCAACACTTCAAAGACTCTGCACGAACAACAACATAGACCTCATCGGAAACTGAATTTCGATCCACACTTATGTTTTCTCCCGACATAACTGTGATCTCCAAGGTGAGTTTTTGCTGTTTTGCTTCCATATCTCTGACACTTTTAGAGTACCTAATAACAAGGTTTGCACTCAACTAAGTAATTTATTTAAGGTAAGAAAACAAGTAACAAAGTGTGTAATGATGTTGAGTACGTAGTGTTTGGGATGAAAGGATTTGAAGAATGAAGGGGTTTAAGTAAGAGGTTCTGCAGATGAAGAAGTGAGGAAACAACCGTTGCAACTTACGAGCAATGTGTTTGTAACGTACCGTGTATGCGCAAACAGAGAAAAAAAGGTTCACATTGACCACAAACTTTTCTAATGTTCGAACACACGCATATAAAGACTATCGTAAATTCCGAGGAAATTTAATTTTGGCCTCGCATTAATTACGGTTCCTATGACAAATTGTGTCCTTTTATTGTTGAAATATCAATGATTTTTCCCTGTGGGATTAGCTGTATACATGTTTTATCATGTTTTAATGCAATTAGAACACTTTTTATGAGTGTTCTTTACAAAAGTTGTATTCAAAGTAAAAGTATTATTTTAACGTAGATTCTACATTACTAGTTTCTCTCTTAAAATTGAAAATGGCTGTTTAGTTTGGAAACAAAAAGACGTGGTATTTAATTTCTTTTTATAAAGGTTACAAATGCAAATGCTGTAGTTTGCATCATGTTTCTATATTAATTAATTTTATAACTGATGTTACAAATAAATATTATATAAGTGTATAACGGATCAGGGTCTACTTTTATATCAGTTAAAAAATAATCAATGTAAAAAATTGACTTTAGTATTTACAAAATTGTTATCTCATATTTTTACACGAATTTTCGTAATAAATTGATATTATACTAGCAAGATAAATTCATTTATTTGTTTTTGTACATGTATGTTCCTTGATCGATTTGATCGTTTGAACCATCATTTGTTTTGTAATATCTTTTTTTATGGTTCAATATCCTTATATCATGTTATTTATTTATTTTTTGTAAGGGGGCGGTGGTCGGGGAAAATTGTTGTATTTAAAATTGATAATGAAAATTGTGAAATTAGCGATGGTTATAAAATATCAAATTACAAATTTTAAAAATAACACTCCAGGACAACTAATGTGACGGATATGATATTCATATTGTCTAATTAACAGAAAGATTTAACTATCAGACACTTGAAAAATATATAATTTTTTAATACTCCATATATTACAAAAATTTATTAAGAACGTTTCCAAATTTATTATAGTCTTAAAATTTAATCAAGCTTTTTCAAGACATATTTCGAAAGACTTCGAATCGATTCTGGTGTGAAAACGATATAATTTTTGGTTGATTTGAAAATAACTATATTTTTGTCGGTTGTTTTAAAAAAGGATTTACATATCATTCGAAATATAATATGTAAATAGGGATGATAAATTAGTTTCTAATAACTTTTTTAAATGTCTTAACTTTGATGCAAAATCTTCGAATTAACTATGTACACGTATCGATATAAGTATAAATATATTTGTTTTTCAATTTGTACGTGCGCACAATAGAATATATGAAGATAATAAATACGAATATTTAATTATACTTATTTATTAATAAATATATGTATCAAAATATTTGATATAATTATTAATAATTTAATTTAAATATATTTTTTAAAAATTTAAGTAATTCATTAAAGAATTATTTAAAACTATCTTCATATTTTTTTTATTAGAGTTATACAACTGACGTCATTTTATATATATATATATATATTTATTTATTTATTTATTTATTTATTTATTTATTTATTTATTTATTTCATTCAAGTAAGATATTCTTAGATTTTTAATCTAATGCCGGTCATATATAAAATAATTATACATATTATAAATATTAGGTAAACAAATGCGGTATCACGCTTGTCCGTATAATTTTTTAAGTATGCATGATATTATATTAGTAGGTAGTTAATATATAAATTAAAATTATATTTATTAAAAATAAAGTGAAATATATCAGAGTAAATAAAAGAATAACCATTGATAAATAAATAAGAAGAAAAAAAATAGAAATAATCAATTTTATAAAAAGCTTGTAAAATAACGGTCAATTTTTAAAAATTTAATAAATTATTATATTTAAAGGATAAAATTAATATTTTGAAATATGGACACAAAAAGTGAAATCCTATTTATATATTATTATAGATTAAGAACACCGGCTATTATATTTAATAAATTATCAAATAAGTTATTAAATTAATTTAAAAAGCTTTATATATATATATATATATATATAGATATTTATATTCTTAATTAAATATTGGTCGTATATATAATATAATTATATATTAAAAATTACAAGCCACAAAAATCTGGCGTAGAAGTTTTAAGATGAGAGAATCTAGCACGAAAAGACGAGTGCGAGGAGCACTTATGGTGGTGTGCGGAGCGAAATATGTGGCATAGTAAAGTTATTATTGTTGTTTTAGGATCCCATCCTAACTCGACTAGAGAAGTCGTTATTGGCTATGTCGATACCGGCGAACTACAAAGGCTCTTGCAAATGGTGTTGAGACGACGAGAGATCTGTGGTGAAGGGGGCTAGGGTTAGGTCCCTTGTTCTGCCTCTACTTACTTTATGTATGAAGCTAGAAGTTTTTATTTTAATAAGTAAATATAAATATGTATTTAAATAGCGTATCTGGGATACTCCAACCCTTATACACAATTTATGTATATTGTTTCTGAAACACTTTATTCCTGCTATATTGATATTCTATCAAGAGTTAATTTCTACATCTTATTATTGTGTCTTTTTCTGTTTTTTTGATCTCAATAAGAGAACTACTATTACAAATGCACGTGTAGTGTATGTTAGATAAACTTAAATAGAATAAAGTAGTTTATGTTATAACCGTTTTTGGTATTTAATATATACAAGTCGTTGGATAATTAATGTGCTAACCGTTTATAATCGTTGGGTAATTAATGTACTAGTCGTTTCTAGTTGTTGTGAATACAGCAAACAAAAATTTTAAGCTTATAAATTGTATTATTGATAATATGAATAAAACACAACAACAATAAAATGAATAAGTTTTTTCTTCCAAGAATTTCTTTTTCCTAATGATATATGTGAAAATTTCAAAAAATTTGGATCAAGCATTTGATTGTCTATTTTCAACAGTCTATTTTTGTTTTCAACAAAAAGATAGATAGAAGCATCACAAGATGACTAGGGGAAAAGAAATGAGACAGTGTATGAAAAATGAAACAAGACATGAATGAAAAATCAAAATTCAGAAAAAGATACTCCTTTTCCTCGCACCTCCTCATTTCCAACCAGGCTTAATTAAAAAACAAAATAATAAATAATAAAAAATAACTACATTACACTTGTGATGTAAGGTGTGTCAAGACTCCTAAAAAGTGATGTTAAATATTAGGTTAAAATATTTGGTCATCGTTTTTTTTATCAAAATTTCAATTTGGTCCTAGTATTGTTATTAGTTTCAATTAGGTTCTCAATTTTATAAATTAGTATTAATTAAGTCATTTCCATTAGTATAGAACTAACATTGTTAAGTAGGTGTCACGTGTCAGCTCCTCGTTTTTTTGAATTTTTGTTTTAATTTTTTTAAAAAAATATTTATGCCACGTGTCACATTTGTAGTGTGCCACGTGTCAATCTAATATGGTGACACATGTCAAATTATTGTATGAATCTCAATTTGGTCCTCATATTTGTTAATTTAATTTGATTTCAATCCCAAATTAAAAAAAAAAAATTTCATGTGCTCCAAATTTAGACCAAATTTAATTTTTATACAAATGTAATGATGATACTTTTATTAAAAGTGATATTTCTATTACATATTTTTAACAATATTTAATTTATTTAAATTTATATTTTACATTAAACTTTATTTAAATTTTATTTTAAAATTATAAATATATATATTAATATATTTATATTCGAAATATTTGTATAACATTCTATATCAACAATATTTTAGAGTTGGCTTAAAAATAAAATTTTTATAAATTCAAATGTAAAATTTAAAACAATTTTATAACAAATTAAAATAAATATATTTAAAATTTTAATATTAAATACAATTAATATTATTAAAATATTTAATATAAATATAAATTTTAATAAAAATAATCATAACATTATATAAAAGTAAATTTTGGTCTAAATTTGGAGCACCTAAAATTGAAAATTTTAAAAAAATTTGGAACTGAAATCAAATTAAATTAACAAATATGAACATCAAATTGAGATTCATACAATATTTTGACACGTGTCACCATATTAGATTGACACGTGGCACACTACAAACATGACAATGGCATAAATATTTTTTTTAAATAATTTAAAAATTTAAAAAAAAAATTCAAAAAATTCAAAAAAAATGAGGAGTTGACATGTGGCACCTACTTAACGGTGTTAGTTCTACACTAACGGAAAGGAACTAATTGATACTAATTTACAAAATTGAGGACATAATTAAGATTAATAAAAATACGATGACCAAATGGAGATTTTGGTACAAAAATGAGGACCAACGAAATATTTTTGTATGTTTGTATGAAAATATACGTAATATTATATTAGTATGTGATAATAATATAATGTTTTTAAATTAATATATAAAATAAAATTATATTTATTAAAAATATAATAAAATATATCAAAAAATTGAGAGAATAACCATGATAAATAAAAAAAAAGCAAAAAAAGACAAATTTTTTTAAAAATTTGTAAAAATAACAATTAATTTTCAAAAATTTAATAAATAATTATATTTTAAATAATAAAATTGATATTTTAAAAAATATATACAATAATATATATATATATATATATATATATATATATATATATATATATATATATATATATATATATATATATATATAAAAGATTATTTTAATTTTTGAGTTAGAAAGTGGGGACAGGGAAACGTGTTCCCGAAGGTTCGTGCATTGTCGGCGCAAATCACCGTTCAATTTCAAGAAACATACCAACCATTCCGCATACCATCAGCGTATTATTTGGCGTCATCAATGCAGTTAAATTTTTCCGCGGCGGAAAGTTAAAGTCCATAGTCAAAAGGTCTACATACGTTTAAAAAAAGGAAAAACAAAACACCGAAACAACTTAATAATTCTCCCTCATGCTTCCTCGTATTGACAAACCTACTATCACATGTAACAAGTTCCACTATCATCTTCCATAAAACAAACTTCACCCCTCTTCTCATAACAACAAATCATACATAATAATCACAGTTACTTATATAACACTCATATTATATTACATTAACTCACTATTTTCTCTACTATGGAGTTAAGCTCGGGTACATTGTTAGAGATCACCGTTATATGTTGTGAAAACCTTCGTGTGACGGAGGACCCCTACGTGGTGGACATGCCTCTGCATGCACGCTCCATCACGTTCGAGGTTCAAAGCAACAGGTTCAAGGGTCTTCGACCTGTTGGGGTGGCCAGAATCGCACTTTCCGATTTTCTTACGCCGGAAAATTCCATGCACGTGTTGAGTTACCGATTGAGGGACTGGGAAGGGAGGAGAAACCGGGTGATATTTTTCGCAGTGAGGGTGGCGGTTCCGGAACCGGTGAAGAGGATGGTGGTGAGTATGAATTCCGGTGATGAGTTCGTGGAAATCAACCAGTCTAATGAAGTTGTAGTTGGTGTTCCGGTTTCGGTGGAACCACTTCACCTATAATTTTTTTTGACAGCAAAAATAATTATAAATTTATAAATTTGTATTTGTTATAAATATCATTATTTCCTAATCTGATTGTTTTATTCATTGTTTAAAGATATTAATGATATTGTGTTCTAAATAATTAATATCAATTTCATGATCTTTAATTTCTTTAACCTTATTTGTAGTTGGACAATTAGACTCTTAGCATGAAGTTTCATATTTAAGTACTTCTCCAATTGAATATAATTAGACTATTAGCATCAATTTTTCATATATAAGAAGTTGAATTATTTTTATTTTCATTTTTGACTTTAATTTTATTATTTTTAAAATATAAATCTATTCTTTTGTTTTCCACATCAATTTACTTTTTCCTTAAAAAATTAAAATTTAAAAATAATTTATCATAATTTAATAAAAAAATAGACATAATTAATAAACAAAAGTCCATTGACAATTGAAGTCATAAGTAAAAATTATTTATTAAAAAATACATATATAATACATTATTTTTTCTTTTATATTCATGAAAAATAATATACAAAGACAATAATATAAAGAAAATATTGTTATCGAGTAAAATAAAAATGGGTTTATTTCCTTCAAGAATAAAATAAAACATAAGAAACTAGAGAAAAAGTAAGTGAGTTTGTGTTCAACAAAGAAAATATATATTATTCTATATCCTTTGAGGTGTCTTAGACAAAAATATCTAAATGGGATAATAGGTCCTAATCTTCAAAGTTTTAAGACAACAGATAAAATATTTATGACAGAAACTTAAATTTTAAAGTGAATAATAGTTTAATGTAATGATGGATTCTAGTGATATTATATTAACATGTATGAAATCAGAATATTAGTTTCATATGAAACTAAAAACTCTTTTAACAATTTATTCTGATATATTTAATAGTTTCGTATTCCTTATAAGTCAAACAAGAACAATTTAAATGAATCTTCATCTTCAACCTCTTAAAATATTATTTAAAGATAAATCATAATAATTAAAAAATTCATAATTCTAAAATAATCATTATCTCATTCAGATTAATATAATAATGTTATCTAATCGGACTTTATTAAAATAATATATATCAATATTAATCCAAAATAAAAATATATGAATTGCGATGATTTTTGCAAACAATAATATCAATGTAATTAAGAACAAAACATTGTCTAATAAAAATATTGTTATAATTAAATAAGAATAAATATAGTCAGCTTTTACTAAATTAAGTGTAAAGAAATTTTGTACATGTTTTTATCAAGAATTGAATGATGAAGTATTAAAAGATGAAGGTCTCTCTCAACCGACCTTAAAAGATTGGGTTTTGAGAGTTTAGAAATGTAGAATGTTAGAACACATACATATGTTCCAATTCATAAAGGTCTGTCGACTGAATATGCGGGCCCCTACGCGGGGTCCGTGGATTTGAGATGAAACTGCAAGAAAAACGAGGTGAAAATGGATATAATGTTTTCTTTACACTTTCCTTCCTCATGTAAAGTAAAGCAGGGAAACTCTTCAACATGAAAATATTATAATTTCTTATAATTTGATATATATAATATAGTAATAATAATATTATTATTAATATTAAATAATAATATATAATATTAAAAATAATACATACATGATCAAATCATTATCTCATTCAGATTAATATAATAATGTTATCTAATCGGACTTTATTAAAATAATATATATCAATATTAATCCAAAATAAAAATATATGAATTGCGATGATTTTTGCAAACAATAATATCAATGTAATTAAGAACAAAACATTGTCTAATAAAAATATTGTTATAATTAAATAAGAATAAATATAGTCAGCTTTTACTAAATTAAGTGTAAAGAAATTTTGTACATGTTTTTATCAAGAATTGAATGATGAAGTATTAAAAGATGAAGGTCTCTCTCAACCGACCTTAAAAGATTGGGTTTTGAGAGTTTAGAAATGTAGAATGTTAGAACACATACATATGTTCCAATTCATAAAGGTCTGTCGACTGAATATGCGGGCCCCTACGCGGGGTCCGTGGATTTGAGATGAAACTGCAAGAAAAACGAGGTGAAAATGGATATAATGTTTTCTTTACACTTTCCTTCCTCATGTAAAGTAAAGCAGGGAAACTCTTCAACATGAAAATATTATAATTTCTTATAATTTGATATATATAATATAGTAATAATAATATTATTATTAATATTAAATAATAATATATAATATTAAAAATAATACATACATGATCAAATCATTTATAATTTTTTATCTTTTTTAATTCAAACAATTTCATAATCACTTACTTTTAGGATGACAATGGCCGATGGACATAGATAGTTTCTACATGTTACTCGACTCGCAACACAAAAATTAACCTATTATCTGTTTTGTAACTCGTCAGATATCTGTTTAAAAGTATCTGCAAATATTTAAGAAAGAAATATTTATAAATTAAAAAAAATTATGAATTAAATTTTTAATTAAGTTTAACCTAATAAAACTTAAATTAAATTAAATTGAATAAAATATAACTTTAATTTTAATTTTTTGTGAGTAATAAGTATCCACATGTATGAGTAATATGATATCCACACCTCACTCATTTATAAACAAATATTAAAATACTTCTTACCAATATACATACCTATAAATATCAACTAACTGTAGCACATTTTATCCCTAGATTGTCATCCCTACTTCTTTTCATTTCAAATTCACTCATTTTCATATTCTGAAATCCATCCTCCTGTACAAACCTAGGCTAAGATTGTATGAACTTCAAATTTCCACATGGTTTTTTCTTAGTTCAGTAGAAAAAATTTAACAATGTGGTTGAATCTTTTAATTGGTTTTTCTATTTGTACAGTATGCCCTATCGGTCGATCGGCCATTACTGACCCCCAGGTGACCATCGGTCTGACAAGTAAACGAACAACAATGTATTATTAAAGAACCATCGGTCGAACGAATTACATAAAACATAGGTCCACCGGTCAAGCGGTCAAACAAGGATTTAATTATACGCATACCATCGGTCCAGCGGTCAAACAACCACGATGGATCTTTAAACTTCGAGCGCCCATCGGTTGATCGGTAAAGGAAACTTCTTGCCTCGAAGGCCTATCGGACCGTCGGCAAAGCAACAGCGGTGGAATTCTTTACCCCAAGGGTCCAGCGGCCAATCGGTTAAGCAACCCCAAGGGTCCAGCGGCCAATCGGTTGAGCAACCCCAAGGGTCCAACGGCCCATCGGTAAAGCGACAGGCGGGCCTTCGTAAGTCCCTTTCGGTGGATCGGTTAGACACACTCAATTTACGGGATACATAGCACCATCGACCCAGCCAAGTGACCATCGGTCGCACGATTACACAACTTAAGTTATTAATTATCGGTTAAACGGGTCACTAATCTTCATTAAGGTTTCATTGGGCCGTGATTAAGGAACCTTAATCACAGGCCCATGTCGAAAGCTATAAATAGGGCCCAAAGGTAGGTTGGTAAGGATCTTAATGACGCATTTATTACAGTCGATATTCTGATACACCGATCGGCCCCCTTTCTAACTTAAGCATCGGAGTACTTTAGGCAGGTACCCCGATCGTCATCCCAACCGATCGAGCTTAGGAGTTGATTTCGTTGGAGTTATTGTGGAGGAGAAAGGCAACGCGAGGTATCAAGATTCTTTTAGTTGGCTCTTGGTCCCTACCCCGAAACACTATTAAATGGGAGTAAATCTTTTAAAAGTTGTACAAATATATTAACTCTTAAAAAATGATAGAAATGGATAATTTGGAATAACGAATTTGTCTTTTAATATATGACTTCTATGTATAAATAGAAATCAGTAGTTTTTTCACTCGTTTACCTCAAAACTTTCATTTATTTCATTTCAGGATAAAGATAATCATATTTAAAGGTTTATAGGGACAATACTTCTCGTTAACTAAGACTAAATTAGTTTTTATTAAATATGTATATAGCTTGAAGCACTAGTTAAGAAAAAAAAGTTATGAAAAAAAATATTCATACTTACTTTTTAAAAATTAAATATATTTAAAATATATGCATTATAATTAATTAATTTAATGTTTATAATCTATAAAGTTTCCAAAGACAGAGCCAATGTCTTTCCATACAATCTCGGAAGGGTACCCACTGTCAACCAATTTCTGTACCATTTTTTCTTATTAAATTCAGGCCTAAACTGAAAAACCGTGTTAATAAATTGGCCTTGAAAGCTTTGGATTCTCGAAATTAATAAAACAAAATATTTAATGATTCTCTTTCATTAAAGAAAGATTATACACGGATAATATAAATTTTACACTACATATTATTCAATTCCAAATTAATAATCATGGACTACTTGTTTGTTATAACCTTTTCAATTACAGTTTAGTGGTTTTTCCAGTATCATCCAATCAAAATTCATTACCGAGTTTTAACGTATTTAGTTTAAAAATAAAAAATAACCATATAATAATTATAATATAATTTATGATTGAATAGCAGTATAAAACAACTATCTTAAAATAATATTAACCTTATCTTAAAAGTAATGTAAACGGTATTTTTTTTATTGATTAGACTCCATAGACATTTAAGGTTTTCTTTTTCTTCTATAGTTTTGTCACAACAAATTGTTATACAAGTTCTTCCATAATTTCTTAGTAAAGACCTTTAAAATATGTTCATATGATTAAAATAATAGTAAATAGACACATTGATAAGTATAACAACTCCACTAAATTAAAATTATTATTATTTATTTCTGTAGAAAATGACAGACATATATAATACTAAAAACACCATCATATTGATTATATACAAAGTCAGAAATTGGAATAAAACTTATGTTTCATTAAAAATAAAGGGTAATATTCAATTTGTTTATCCGTATTGAATTCCAAAAAAAAAATCAATTTTTTTATATTATAAATTTTTTGGAATGGTGTTTTGAAAATGTAATATAGTATATATATATATATATATATATATATATATATATATATATATATATATATATATATTGAAAACCAAATATGCTGAAAGGAAATATGAACAAGAGCTATTTTATCACTTTAAAAATATAAACTCAAAATTGCAATATTGCATATATATTATCAATACATACACAAATTATTGAAATTAACTTATTTAAACTTGAGAAAACTTATAAAAACATTGAAATTTACGCGTGGAAAGGGTCTTCCTATAGAAAAAAACTCTTCGTGGAAATTAATGATGACCAAGCACATTTTGACGTAAATTACCACAACAAAAATTCAAGGTCTATGGTCAACATCTCTTCTTTATTATGTTTTTTTATTGTACACGATTTCAAACAGAGTGAAGTTTTCACCCATTGTTATAACAAACTCTGTGTTCTTTCACCCTTTCTTTCCTCATCTTTTCCTATATATAAAACTCTTCTATTTAAGCCCCTCACGTTTTTCCTACTCTTTCATCTCAGGCAATCTTTCCTTCACGTACAAACACAAACATAGTTGTGTGTATATCTAGTTACGCAGTCTTAAGTTCTCGTAGATATGGAGGCAAACCAGAAAAACCGCACCTTGGAGATCACGGTTGTGTCGGGAGAAAACATAAGAGTGGATCGAAATTCAGTTTCCGAGGTCTATGTTGTTGTTCGTGCAGAGTCTTTGAACTGTTGCACGACCAAAATGGTGAATGGAAATGATGATGGAGTGCATGCATGGAATGAGAAACTGTTGTTGGAGGTTCCTTCTTATGCAAGGTCTGTTACGTTTGAGGTTCAATGCAAGAAATACAAAGAAGTTCGTCCTGTCGGAGTAGCAAGGATTGCTCTTTCGGATTTAGTCAGTGCCGAAAATAACGGTGTTTTGTCTGAAAGTGTGGCTCAAAGTTTTTGCTATGGTTTGAGGGACTGGGATGGTCGACGAAACGGAGTTATTCATTTCTCGGTGAAGATGGTGGATAATTTGTGTTCAGAAACGGAGCAAGAGAAAGACGTAAAGATGGTGAATTGTAGAGGAATTGAAAAGGAAGTTCTAGGGTTTCGTAAGAACCCTAACAAATCAAATCGTGTTGTCATCGGCATTCCGGTTAATTGGTTTACTAAACTTTTGAAGGTTGAAGGTTGATTTTTTTTTATATGGATTATCTCGAAAGATGGATTTTAAGTCTAATTAGTTTATATTTGGCATTATTCACTTGTATATCTCCAATTAGTTATGTTTATTTTTTTTTAATCTTGGTTTGTATAAGAAGAATGTTTGCTTCATATATAAGTTGGAAAAGTGATTTTGCTATTAAATATCTTTTGTTGTATATATATATTTTTTCTTACAAAACATTTAGACTCCTAAATATGCTAAATCAATTTTGAGGCCTTTTTTTCTTAAGTTATTAGGAAGCTAAAACAATTTTTTACATATATTATTTTAGACATAAATCTTAGATATATATATATACGGGCGGAAGACATAAATTTACTATTTGTTGCATTTATAATATACAAAAATTGTAATTTTATTTTATGAACATTGTTACTTGTTAGGATTTATTAGTAGAGGAGTTAAATCCACAATTTTTTCATCTTCTCTTCCAAATTTACTTCATATCTCCAAATTATTATCTAAAGAAGTTAATCTCTTCGACTCTCCCTTTCAAATTCATGTTTAATATGTAGCAACACAATAAAAATAACTTTTTTGTTTTGTTTTGTAATTAATTTTCTTTTTGGATTTTCAGGCCTTGAACAAAGGAAACTGATTAAACTCTACAAAGTTCGTTAAGAAAGCCAAAGGTAAACTATTAGCGAAGACTGAAGAGTCATGTATTAAAAAAATAAGATATTCATAGTTCTTCTCCTGGCTTAGTTTTGGAAAATAAATTATGTTTAATTAAAAACAAGTTTATCAGATTTATAAAAGAATACCCAAGTTATTTTATTAAATTTTTTGATAAAAATTCTTGTTGGAAAAAGTTTCTGCATGAATTGTGACATGCTAGTTTGACTATTCATTTGTTCATAATTAAATTATAGCAGAACGAATATTATATAATTTTACTGCTCCTTAACTCCCGTCTTATGAAAAATTGTATAGTTGAAATAATACTAACTTTGATTACTTTAATTATGATTTGAGTTAGATTATTGTGGATGAAAAATTATTCATGAAAGTAAATACTATGTATTGATAACATAATTGCAGAAAAAAGTAATAGCTTGATTATGCAAAGAGTTTATATGAATAAATATGTTTCTACATTAATATAGAAGTTAGTAGTGGTTGTGTTAGATCGAATAAGTAGTGTTTGGAAAATGAATAGAAAGTAATAAATCATTTCACCATTTTATTTACTTTGAAAATATGGATTCATTGGTCTCTGGTTGATCCTGTATTTGATCAGTAAGAAAATAAGTTAGGGTCAAATTGATTCACATAAAATTTATGGGTTAATAAGTTTGATCCATCCTTATAATTATAAATTTGTGGATCGATTTGTATAAATTTAAAAAATTAAAAAAACATCAATCAAAATATTTGTTTATAATTTTTTAATTTCAAATTTAACTATCTTATAACAATTATAAAATTTGAAGGTTAATTTACTAATTATTACAATTAAATAAGCAAGCATTAAATTAGATCATAAAACAAAATCTACTTTTGTATGTATAAAATATACATAATCAAGGAAATAATAAATTAAAGTATTTAATCATATAGTTAACTCGCAAATACTAGTACGCTGTAATAAAAAAATAAAAGAAATATACTTTAATCCATAAACTGTACGACAGCAGCAGGATGGACCTATTCAGACTATTTTAACTCACAAACTTAATGACTCAATGAACCAGCACTTATTATCTATATTTATATTCTTTTTATTAATATCTTTATATGGCCTCTGTTTATTAAAATCATTAATAACTGATCATATTGTTTTCACTATGTGTTTGCGAGTAATTTTTATAAATTAAAAACTTAACTTGAGAATGGATTAAGTGATGAACTTTAACACTAATTTAATATTATATTATAAAATCGTAATGCAAGATACCTATTTAAGAATAGCATAAATTTGTTTTATCTTAATCAATGTAGAATTTTCGACCCATGTTTTATTTATGGTGGTATGACAGCGATTAAATAACACAGGTTACAATAGATTTAACAAATAAAAAAAATATGATTATAATATATTTTTCTAATAACAGAATTTAAGTTTAATTTAGTTTTACAAACCGACTTTATAATATAATGTTTACACAACCACTAGTAAAAATCTGTCATGTTTGAGTAATATTTATGGGTGGTTTAATAATAAATATACATTAGATCAATAAATAACAAATTTTATTAATTAAGATAAATTTTGATATCATATTAAAAAGCAGATTTTATATTTAATTTGATCCCAAATAATCAATTTGTAAAATGATAATTGTATTCATTTATATGTATAAATTTACATTATTTATAGTATGTATATTGTAACTTTTATAATATTTTATTTAAATGTTATATTATTTTCTCCATTAATACTATTTTTAAATACTTTATATTTTATTATTATTATAAATATTATTATTATTAGTTATTATACTAAAGGATTGTAAATTTTAGAAAAAAATCATAACATCTTATGAGAGATAGAATCTCACATATCTCCCTTAAATACTCTTTATCGTTTACCTACACATCCCTTAAAAAAAACAGTCATACCCCAACAAAAATATGACTTAAGTGTGAGACAAGTTAAACATGTCGTGTTATTATAAAATGAATAACTCATATGTTATACCTATTTTTTTTTTTTTCAAATTATGAGTAATCATCCTGATCTTTCACCTTAGTTCACTCTCACTATAATAAAAAATAAAACATAGTCACATCACTGTAGGGTTTTTTTTTTTTTCAAAAGTCTTTCTAGTGTTTAAAAGTGTTTTTAGTATCTCAAAATAAATTCTCTATTTCATATGGGTCATTTCTAATGAAATTAATTTGTTGACCATCATTTTATATTTGACTAAATATGAGTGTTAGTTACGTATATGTAACTAACATATCAGTAAACTATTTTTTTATTCATACATGTAATTAACATATAATAAAGGACGTCTTATTTTAAAGGATCTTATCTTGAAGTATTATTTTTAACTTCAATAGTTTCGAGGAGTTTTTTGAAAATGACATAAATTTTCATTAAAAGTTAAGACTTTATTTATCATAATCAAAGTTTATCTAATCTCTCCTCTACCAAATTCTCACGTAATTCCTTAGCTTTTTGATTTGTACATAGGGAAAAGTGATTTGGTTTCGTGACGTGCATGCATGCACAATCCACCTTTCTAACTCCTAAATTTCTAATCTATTTTTCTGCAATTTCCTTTGACGTGCATCGTTCAAACTCTATGTATCACAATTACCTTCTTTTATTTATTTTTCTTTTAGACTTTTAAAATTTCAAGAATATTCAAGGGTCAAATAAAAATGGATAGTGAAATAATTGTTGCCTATTCTGCAAAGACAAAATCAATTCGAGTAGTTACTCTCTCCCATAGCCTCCACAAGAAATATAATTCAAGACTACTTTTTCACGAAATATTATTACATGACTTAAAACTATGTAGTTTTCAGCACTAATTAATATTCATGTGCTATATAAATTTATGATTAAATTTTTGCAAATCCAAAATTACAATTAATTGTGTTACAAAAATCTCCTATCAATTAAAAATAAGACAGATTTATTATATATAAATATATATAAGTGATGCAAATCTTACATAACAAGTCGATTTTGTCATAAGAAGCTTATAACGAGATTTGTTATTTGTTGAACTTATCATGTTACTACTATCAGATTATTGATTAATGTATTAATGTTTAGTCTCAACTTGAGATCTATATATCTCGACATAAGGCTGTGTTAAAGATGTCACACATCGATTAGAGATCAGACATACTTATAATATATAACTGTTGGAAATCTAAATGTGACCACATTGAGTAAAAGTGATAAAGTTCAATACCATATAAGGATGAAGACTCATAAATTTATTATCTTAAAGTTTTAGGTTAAAGATGATGTCAATCCTTTATTTGTGGATTGAATTCATGTCTTATTGTCTTGTGTCTCCTCGACAATTCTTCTTCGAAAGACCTTTCAATAAATATATGTAAATTTCATCTTCTAAACCAGTTTTATAAGACTGAATTAAGCTTAAAAGTTTACTCCTTAATAATCTGCAAAAATTTATGAGAAACAATTATCTGCATGTAAATAAGTTGGCTAATATGAGTTTAGCATAGCTTTTGAGCTCAGCATGAGTCATTGAGTTTATCAGAATCAAAATTAAAATATGATTTTGATTCATCAAATGTGAAGTGGGGCAGAATTAAAGGTGGTCAAAGATATGAAGATGGCAACTGAGTTTGTAAAGGAATGATGATTTGCCCTATTTAAAAACTTCCCTTTTCTACTTTGTTAGGTACCATTGAACCTTCTTAGTCACATATTGTTAAAAACTGTGTTCATAACTGAGGTATCAGTCAAAGTTTTCTATAATCAATTCTCAAAGATTGTTCCGGAGACACCAATCTTCGTATGAGAGAGTCCTCTAACTACATTAAATTTAGCTTCTTTTTTTTTGAAAATTAATCTTAAACCAATTGTAAAATTCATCCACATTCACCAAAATTAAATACATAAGCTCCTCATATATAGAACCTAAAATAATGTCACCAACAAAAAGATACATATACATGTCATGAAAAATGGTTTAATGCCTTTAATTATTGTTATTCTCGATATAGATAGTGCTAGAAATATTTACAATAATTATTATTCATAATCTCATAATTACAAAATATCATATAATTTGAAACTTAAAAGAACAAATTAATTTATGATTGTCTAGTTTATACTTAAGAAGTTCTATCAAAATATACTCATAATTATAAAATATCTTATAATCTAAAATTAAGAGAACAAATCAATCTATAATTACCTAGTTTATTTTTAGAAAATCATATCAAAATATTTAAAGAGACAAAATTATTTCTCATTGCTAATAAATATTATTCATATATATGATATAATAATTCACAACTAGTCTAATCTATTACTAGTTTTACATTTCCTCTAAACTTAAATATAACTAAAATCTAACAAACTTTTATTCAAATCATATATAAATTTGGTAATATCATTTAGTTCTACGGGAAATTTGTCTTTTAGTATCTTACTCCAATTCAAATAAATAAGTCGCATAAAATATAATCTTAATTAAATAAAGAAGATTGGTGTTGTTATGTTTTTCATGATATAAATAAATTAAAATGAGAAAACTCAAATAATATTTTTAAATAAATTATGAAAATTTAAATTTAATAAATAACATTTTATAAAAATGAAAATACAAATGAAAGTTTCAATAATTAATCACCATAAACATCACGTAAAATTAAGATAAAAATATCAAAATTATAATGTGAAAATAAATGTTTATCCCTTTTAAAACATGAACAAAATTTAAAGTCATATATTTGTACATAAATAGTAAACATGAATATGACAACATGTGGGCACACCAAATTGGTTTCCACCGAATCAAAAAAGAAAAGTATAATAAAGAATTATGGTGTGTTGTTGCAATTGGTAGTTGTCAAGTTGTTCAATGCGACACAAAGATGAATCACTCACAGTTGTGTGAAAGTATGCATCATTTTCTTTCCAGTTGTTAATCCACATGCATTGTTTTCTTTCCAACTATACCACTTCAATTTGCATGTTGCTTGTTTTTTTTTTTTTTATAATGAGAGTTTTCTAGACGAAAAGATTGAAAAGATTCAAAAGCAATAATCATCAGTTATTTCTATATTCATATCATATATATATCATTTTCAATTCAAAACTGTTTTTGTGATTTTTTTTTTATTTACTCGTTTGTCTTTAAACATATAAAAAATTAATAAATACTAAACTTAAAAACTAAATATAATTAGTTAATATATTCATTAAATTAGATACTATTTTATAAATTAAAAATTATATATTAAAAATAACGTTTATTGTTAACAAATAATTATAGTTTATTTGTGAATTAAAGTTTAAATTACCCAGATTTTTATCTATAGGCCTTTTTTTTCAGTACTATAGAGTTTGGGCCTGGCCTTTTCGGAGGCCCAAGGCCAGCCCTTCAGTAGGACCCTATACCCCATTCAGTTGTCTCATTTTGGCTCTTGTCACCTTTTCAGAAGCAACCTTCCTCTCCATCCCACAACTCAAGCAGAAGTCCTCTGCTAGGGCACGGTGAATCTCCCTCTTCAAACTAGCTAAGTTCGTTTTGGCCTTCAAGTAAGTAAAATCTGGGAACTTTCTTGGTCCTTCCCTTTCTTCCGCTGTTGGGCACATGGGTTTGGTTGGGATCTAACTCCGTACCCTTGTTTGGTCCTGGTTTCCTGTTTGCAGCTCATTGTAGTAGTTTCTGAAGCTGTGGTATTCCGTGGCGGGAGCCCGTTGTGTTGCTAACGCTTAAAAAGGTAAGGGAAGCTAGATTCATCGGTCATAAATATTTCTTGGCTGTTTTTGGTCGTTTTTATGCTTATATGCGTGCCTAGTGTGCTTTTGTTGAATGAAATTGAGTTGCATGTGGACTTGGGCGATGATCTGAGCCATTCTCGCCGCTGTTGGTGTGCTGACAGTGGTGAGATCTGTTATTCTCGCCCAAGCGAGCTCGTCTCGCCTAGGCGAGAGTATCAGAACGCTCACTGCCACGAGAACTCGCCTAGGCGGCCCATTCCCGTTTTGAGCGACACATAGTCTCGCTCAGGCGAGAATGCCTCGCCTGAGCGAGAATTCGTGAAGTCTCCATGTCGCGCGTCTCGCCTGAGCGAGAGTCCGCTGTGTCAGTGAGGCCAGCGTCTCGCCTGAGCGAGTTCGCGAGAGTGTGCTATGTTTCCCTGGCTGTTTGAATGATTTGTTGCATGTACCGTTTAAATTATTCATTCTAAATATGATGTGCGTGAATATGCTTGGGTGCTTGGATTTTATGAACGAAATTGGCATGCTTGGTATGAGATTGATCATGGGTTTGTGGCTTCGCGATGTTTTAACATGAAATTTGGATGAATGACCAAAAAGAGGTGGAAATGGTATGAGAAACATGATTCTGTTGTGTGATAGGCGTAATTCCATGAGTCTCGTGGGGAGACCTCGTGGTGGCGTGTAGTGTATATATTGAGATAAGGATTCAAGTAAGGATCGCATCCCGAAACTCAAAAGGGTCAGTGAGTCTCAAGTAGAGCAAACTGACCCAAGTGGTGAGAGTAGCGGGAGGCCCTAGTCTTTGGCAGGATAATGGCCTTAGACGCTTAAAGGCTAACCTCGTGAGTGGTAAGGTGAAACCCATTGGCAATGGCTCTGCAGAGCAGTAGAGGCCACCACGAGTGCAAGCATCCAGTGAATCCGATCTTAGTATATGTATCCGGATAATTGAGTCATAGTGTCTTGCTTGTTTGCCATAACATGACTTATGTGTCTCTGTGTTGTATGCCTGGAAATGTTTATGCACTTATTCTTTTACACTATGATAAGTTTCATGTCACACTAGCTTACCCTTGCACTTGTATTGTTTCTGCTATGTTTTCTCTTTTGCGATGATCACCTTACTGGTGGGAGCAGATGGGAGGGATGTTCGAGATGGATCCGGGAGACGCAACGGTGCGGCTTAGACTTCCCTGTCTGGATGTCTTAGGAGCAGTTTCATGGCCATGAGGCCTTTTGTATTAGTTGCCTTAGTGGTAACCTTTTTGTAAAACTGTTGCACCCTTTTAAAATCTCCCTTTGCTTAGGACTATGTGGTATGCCTAAGTTTTCTTTTAAGTACTTCCGGATGACTGTAATAGTTACCTTCCCTACGTTTTATGTTCATCTGAGCGCTTCTCGTTATTATAACTGTGTGATATTTTATTTAGTAGTGTAATCTATTCAAATGGGATGTCACACTTTTATGGTATCAGAGCCTTCGTTCCTAAGTGTCTGTGGGTTATGTGTTTGCTTAGCTTTTGTTGTGCCCTCCTTGTCGTGTTTAGGTGAGATTCCAGTCTAACCCAATTTCTAATGGTGCTTTCTGTGTGTCCAGTGTTATGGCACCCCCGCGTATCGCTCCTCCTCAACCCCCTCAGGCGATGGACAAGATCTAGCTAGGACAATCGAGGCCATGGCTGCGGCTTTGACTCAGCAAAGCAATGATATGATGCAACAGCACGAGGCGGCGATGCAGCGCCAGGAAGCCTCTCTTGAGCAGCAGAACTTCATGATGCAGCAGATGGAAGCTGCTAGGCAGGCTGCAGAGGATGCTCAGAGGCAGCATGTGGATGCTCTCCGTCAGTTAGGGGAGAATGCTGTTGGTGCTCAAATGTATGGTCCCCATCCCCAACCTCCACCCCCTGAATGGAGTTTGGAAGACTTCTTGAAGCACCAACCTGCCAAGTTTGACGACAAGAAGAGTCCCGATCAGGCGGACCAATGGATGAAGGACATGGAGCGTATCTTTGACGCCAAGAGGTGCCCGGATGAGAGCAGGCTTGCTTTCACTGTCTACATGCTCACTGGAGAGGCTGAGCATTGGTGGGCCAGCATGAAGCTGGTGATGGAAGAGAGGCATGAGGATATCACATGGAGAGCCTTCAAGAGGAGGTTGTTGTCGAAGTATTTCCCTGATAGCGTGAGGTACGCTAAGGAGGTAGAATTTCTCCAGCTGACGCAGGAGAACAGGTCAGTGGCCGAGTATGCCGAGCAGTTCAAGCATCTGGGGCGTTTCTATACCATGCCGCTCGATGAGGAGTGGCGTTGCAGGAAATTTGAGAACGGTCTCAGAGGAGACATATGCTTGATGGTAGCTCCACTGTCCATCAAGAACTTTGCGGCCTTGGTGGAAAAGGCCAGAGTCATGGAGCGAATGAAGGTAGAGGTGGAAGCTCAGCAGCAGCCACAGCAGAGAGTTAGTGGACCATCTGGGTCCAGGCCGAGGATTGAAGAGAAGAGGAAGCCGTATGCAAGACCCCATCCACAGCCGCAGGGATCTGGAGGTTTTTCTTTCCCGCCCAGCAGGATACAGCGTTATCATTGCGGAGGGCCGCATGCGAAGAATTTCTGCCCTCAGCTACCAGGTTTCCGCAGATGCAACCTTTGTGGCAGGGGAGGCCACTTCGGCAGGGATTGTCCTTCTAGGAGGGGGGCAGTAGCACGACCTTCACCACACACTCCGAGTCAGAGTTCAGGTCAGACTCAGCAAAGAGGAGGAGGCAGCAGGCCTCAGGCTACAGGCAGAGTTTTTGCTATGACTGGGTCAGAGGCAGCAGGTTCAGGTAACCTTGTTATTGGTTGTTGTGTGATATCTGGCAAGTCATGTTGCGTGCTTTTTGATTCTGGAGCGACACACTCATTTGTGTCAGAGTCTTGTGTGCGGGAGTTGGGTCTGCCGGTGTGTGAGCTACCGTTTGACCTCATGGTATCTACCCCGGCATCTGGGTTGGTTAGGACTTCCTCTGTGTGTGCTAGATGTCCAGTTGAGGTAGATGGGCGCGTATACAAAGTCAATCTTATATGCCTCCCTCTGCAAGGGCTTGATGTGATCTTGGGAATGGATTGGCTCTCTGCCAATCATGTTCTCATAGACTGTCGGGAGAAGAAGTTGTTGTTCTCAGACTCAGAGGAGCCTGAGTTGTTGTCTTCTCATGGGGTTATGAAGGAAATCCAGGGCGGCGCACAGTGCTTTATGGTTTTTGCTAGGATGGAGGTTGAGAAGGAAGAAAGGATAACAGTGATACCAGTGGTCAGAGAGTTTGAGGATGTGTTCCCCGAAGAGGTACCAGGTTTGCCCCCGAGGAGAGAAGTTGAATTCTCTATAGACTTGGTACCGGGAGCCGGCCCTGTGTCGATAGCTCCCTACCGCATGGCCCCAGCGGAGTTGGTGGAGTTAAAGAAACAGATAGAGGGATTTCTAGAGAAACAGTTTATACGGCCAAGTGCTTCGCCGTGGGGAGCGCCTGTCTTGTTGGTAAAGAAGAAGGATGGTGGCTCAAGGCTGTGTGTGGATTATAGGCAGCTGAACAAGCTGACTATCAAAAACAAGTACCCCTTACCGAGAATAAATGATTTGATGGATCAGCTGCATGGGGCGTCAGTGTTCTCCAAGATTGATCTCCGGTCAGGTTATCATCAGATTCTGGTGAAGGCAGAAAATGTTGAGAAGACTGCTTTCAGATCCAGATACGGGCATTATGAGTATGTTGTCATGCCATTCGGTGTGACTAATGCTCCAGCCTTGTTCATGGACTACATGAACCGGATCTTCCGTCCGTTTCTAGATAAGTTTGTCGTGGTCTTCATAGACGACATTCTCATATACTCCAGGACGCATGAGGAACATGCCGAGCATCTGAGGATAGTGCTTGGTATCTTGAGGGAGAAGCAACTGTTTGCCAAGTTGTCAAAGTGTAACTTCTGGATGAGAGAGGTGCAGTTCTTGGGGCACGTGATATCAACTCAGGGTATAGCTGTGGATCCAGCTAAGGTAGAGGTCGTGATACAGTGAGAATGTCCCAAATCTGTGATGGAGATTCGGAGCTTCGTGGGTTTAGCTGGCTACTATAGGAGATTTATAGAGGGGTTCTCCAAGATAGTGGCACCCTTGACACAGCTAACCAGGAAAGATCAACCGTTTGCATGGACTGATAGATGTGAAGAGAGCTTCAGAGAGCTCAAGCAGAGGCTGACGAGTGCTCCAGTGTTGGTAATCCCAGATGTGAGTAAACCCTTTGAGGTTTACTGTGATGCCTCTCATCAGGGCCTTGGGTGTGTCTTGATGCAAGAGAGGAAGGTGGTGACCTATGCTTCGAGGCAGTTGAAGGCTCATGAGAAGAACTACCCCACTCATGACCTAGAGTTAGCAGCGGTGGTTTTTGCTTTGAAGATATGGAGGCACTACTTGTATGGTGCACAGTTCCGTGTGTTTAGTGACCACAAGAGCTTGAAGTATCTCTTCGACCAAAAAGAGCTGAATATGAGGCAGAGGCGGTGGATAGAGTTTTTAAAGGACTACGACTTCGAGCTTCTCTATCATCCAGGGAAAGCGAATGTGGTGGCAGACGCATTGAGTAGGAAGACAGTGCATGTGGCGCACTTGATGATAAAAGAGATGGAGTTGCTAGAGAGCTTCAGAGACTTGAAGCTACAGTTTGAGTTGGAGCCGGAATTCATCAGGTGTAGCACCTTGGTCATATCTAGTGACTTCTTGGGCTTAATCAGGGAGAGGCAAGCAAAGGATGTTAGTCTACAGAAGGTGAAAGAACTACTGGGGACGGATCAAGCCAAGGAGTTTGCCTTGGGCAGTGATGGTGTGTTGAGGTTTAGAGGGAGGGTTTGTGTACCAGAGGATGTCGAGTTGAGGAAGTTGATCCTTGAGGAAGGACACAAGAGTCGTCTTAGTCTGCACCCTGGCATGACTAAGATGTACCAAGACCTCAAGGAGAACTTTTGGTGGCAGGGCATGAAAAAGGAGGTTGCACAGTTTGTATCGGCCTGTTTGACTTGTCAAAAGGCGAAGGTGGAGCATCAGAAACCCGGTGGGACGCTTCAACCCTTGGATATTCCGGTGTGGAAGTGGGATAGCATAGCCATGGATTTTGTTACCCACTTGCCTCGCACCGTGAGAGGACATGATGCTATATGGGTAGTGGTGGATCGTTTGACGAAGAGTGCTCACTTTTTGGCGGTGAATCTCAGAATGTCTATGGCCAAGTTGGCCCAGCTCTACATCCGAGAGATAGTGAGACTTCATGGAGTGCCTAGTGGTATAGTGTCGGAAAGAGACCCCCGGTTCACTTCCAGGTTCTGGCAGACACTGCAGGAGGCTATGGGTAGCAGGTTGAGGATGAGTTCTGCTTATCATCCTCAGACGGATGGCCAGTCAAAGAGAGTGATTCAGTCCTTGGAGGAGTTGTTGAGGACGTGTATCTTGGACCACCTTGGAAGTTGGGATGAGGTGTTACCGCTGGTGGAGTTCACTTACAACAATAGTTACCAAGCGAGTATCGGGATGGCGCCTTATGAGGCTTTGTATGGGAGGAGGTGTAGGACTCCTCTATGTTGGTACCAGGACGGTGAGTCAGTTTTGGTTGGACCAGAGTTGTTGCAACAAACCATAGAGAAGGTGCAGTTGGTGAAGGATAGATTGCAAGCATCTCAGAGTCGGCAGAAGGCATATGCAGACCGAAGAAGAAGGCCCCTAGAGTTTGAGGCTGGGGAGCATGTGTTCTTGAGGGTGACTCGAACCACTGGTGTGGGAAGGGCTATCCGCTCGAGGAAGCTGTCTCCTAAGTTTTTGGGTCCGTATCAGATCTTGAGGAGGATAGGGCCCGTGGCTTATGAGGTTGCATTGCCACCCCAGTTGGCTAATCTACACCCAGTCTTTCATGTTTCACAGCTACGGAAGTATGTTTTTGATCCATCACATGTGTTGGAGGCGGATGATGTGGAAGTCAGGGAGAATCTCCAGGTAGTGGTACAACCTGTGGCTATAGAGGACCGCCAAGTGAAGGAGCGGAAGGGGAGAGCCATCAGTCTTGTTAAGGTCATATGGGACCGGAGGACGGGTGACTCTACTTGGGAGCTTGAGGAGGACATGAGGAGTTCATACCCACATCTGTTCTGGTAAGTCTAATTTTTCGAGGACGAAAAATTTTTGTTGTTGGGGAGATATTGTAAGCCTTTTTTTTCAGTACTATAGAGTTTGGGCCTGGCCTTTTCGGAGGCCCAAGGCCAGCCCTTCAGTAGGACCCTATACCCCATTCAGTTGTCTCATTTTGGCTCTTGTCACCTTTTCAGAAGCAACCTTCCTCTCCATCCCACAACTCAAGCAGAAGTCCTCTGCTAGGGCACGGTGAATCTCCCTCTTCAAACTAGCTAAGTTCGTTTTGGCCTTCAAGTAAGTAAAATCTGGGAACTTTCTTGGTCCTTCCCTTTCTTCCGCTGTTGGGCACATGGGTTTGGTTGGGATCTAACTCCGTACCCTTGTTTGGTCCTGGTTTCCTGTTTGCAGCTCATTGTAGTAGTTTCTGAAGCTGTGGTATTCCGTGGCGGGAGCCCGTTGTGTTGCTAACGCTTAAAAAGGTAAGGGAAGCTAGATTCATCGGTCATAAATATTTCTTGGCTGTTTTTGGTCGTTTTTATGCTTATATGCGTGCCTAGTGTGCTTTTGTTGAATGAAATTGAGTTGCATGTGGACTTGGGCGATGATCTGAGCCATTCTCGCCGCTGCTGGTGTGCTGACAGTGGTGAGATCTGTTATTCTCGCCCAAGCGAGCTCGTCTCGCCTAGGCGAGAGTATCAGAACGCTCACTGCCACGAGAACTCGCCTAGGCGGCCCATTCCCGTTTTGAGCGACACATAGTCTCGCTCAGGCGAGAATGCCTCGCCTGAGCGAGAATTCGTGAAGTCTCCATGTCGCGCGTCTCACCTGAGCGAGAGTCCGCTGTGTCAGTGAGGCCAGCGTCTCGCCTGAGCGAGTTCGCGAGAGTGTGCTATGTTTCCCTGGCTGTTTGAATGATTTGTTGCATGTACCGTTTAAATTATTCTTTCTAAATATGATGTGCGTGAATATGCTTGGGTGCTTGGATTTTATGAACGAAATTGGCATGCTTGGTATGAGATTGATCATGGGTTTGTGGCTTCGCGATGTTTTAACATGAAATTTGGATGAATGACCAAAAAGAGGTGGAAATGGTATGAGAAACATGATTCTGTTGTGTGATAGGCGTAATTCCATGAGTCTCGTGGGGAGACCTCGTGGTGGCGTGTAGTGTATATATTGAGATAAGGATTCAAGTAAGGATCGCATCCCGAAACTCAAAAGGGTCAGTGAGTCTCAAGTAGAGCAAACTGACCCAAGTGGTGAGAGTAGCGGGAGGCCCTAGTCTTTGGCAGGATAATGGCCTTAGACGCTTAAAGGCTAACCTCGTGAGTGGTAAGGTGAAACCCATTGGCAATGGCTCTGCAGAGCAGTAGAGGCCACCACGAGTGCAAGCATCCAGTGAATCCGATCTTAGTATATGTATCCGGATAATTGAGTCATAGTGTCTTGCTTGTTTGCCATAACATGACTTATGTGTCTCTGTGTTGTATGCCTGGGAATGTTTATGCACTTATTCTTTTACACTATGATAAGTTTCATGTCACACTAGCTTACCCTTGCACTTGTATTGTTTCTGCTATGTTTTCTCTTTTGCGATGATCACCTTACTGGTGGGAGCAGATGGGAGGGATGTTCGAGATGGATCCGGGAGACGCAGCGGTGCGGCTTAGACTTCCCTGTCTGGATGTCTTAGGAGCAGTTTCATGGCCATGAGGCCTTTTGTATTAGTTGCCTTAGTGGTAACCTTTTTGCAAAACTGTTGCACCCTTTTAAAATCTCCCTTTGCTTAGGACTATGTGGTATGCCTAAGTTTTCTTTTAAGTACTTCCGGATGACTGTAATAGTTACCTTCCTTACGTTTTATGTTCATCTGAGCGCTTCTCGTTATTATAACTGTGTGATATTTTATTTAGTAGTGTAATCTATTCAAATGGGTTGTCACATTATCTATCATGAAATTAGTTTTTAAATTAATTTATAGTTTATAATCAATAATAATCGAATAAAATATTGATAATTAGTATTAAATTTTAATTTTAATTTTAATTTTAATTTACAAATTGATTATAAAATTTTATTAATAATTAAAATTATTTTAAATATCAATAATTTTTTAGTTTATAAAATCGTGTTTAATTTAATTAATTATTTTGGTCTATACATTTAATTTTTATTTTAATAATTTTTCTAGTACATATTTATATTCTTATATTTTTCTTTGGTGGAACTGCAGTAATTCAAAACTATAATATACTTCTATACAACTTTTCTCTTACTTAAAAGAGATGAAATTGTCAAATAATATAACCTCATTGTTCTAAAATGTTGGTTTTAATTTAAGAAAATAACATTTTTTATATGTAATATTATTTTCTTTTATTCCAAAGTTGTATTTGTATAAGTTACAAGGATTATGTTTGCCGAAGATAGAAGTGATATATTTATTTTAGAGATAGAATCTTTTTAATGTAAAGTTTTTTTTCCTAGGTTACATATTTATTATCGTTCTTGAGTAAAAACTAAAAAATGAACTATGATCACCATTGAGATATTAAAGTATAAGAAAAAAATGAGTTGTAAAAATAAGATGTATTATGAAAAAGATTATGTGTCAGGTCTTCTCTTGCAACAATGACATCCTTTTCCTGTAAGAAAAGATGGAAGAAATAATAAAATAATATCAAAACAACGTCACAGATAAAAATTATATCAAACAATTAAAGAAGGTATTCAAAGAATGATTGATCCTCTACAAGTAAGTTATAAAAATTCACATATACAAATAAGTTAAATATTAAATGTATGCTCTTATGTTCTTCTCTACCTAAACTTTTAGGTTAAATTATACTTTTAGTCCCAATTTTCGTAGCAAAATTTGAATTTGGTCCCTCAATTATTTTTTATCTCAATCTGGTCCCTATTTTGGAAAATTTGACCCAATCAAGTCCTTTCCGTTAGTGGTAGAGTAACGGTGTTAAATGGGGTGCCACGTGTCAACTTCTGGATTTTTTGAATTTTTTTTATTTTTTTTTTTGAAATTTTTTTGAATTTTTTTTTTTTTATTAATTTTTTTAAATTTTTTTAAAAAATTAAAATTTTGCCACGTGTCAAGCGGACATCGTGCCACGTGGCAGTGACAATACCACGTGGCAGTATTTGGGAGTTGTCATTTTCTCATTCTCAATTTGGTCCCTGTATTTTATTTTTTGTCTCAATTTAGTCCCAATTTTTGTAAAAATTGCGCAATTTTGTCTCTCTCCAAATTGAAACCAAATTTAATTTCTATATAAATATGCAAAGATATTTCTATCAAAATTGATGTTTCAAGTAAATATTTTTAACAAGATTAAGTTTATTTTAATTTATATTTTACGTTAAACTTTATTTAAAATTGTTTTAAAGTTGTTAATAGAAAATAATATTAATAAAAAAATTCATAAATTATATTGATATTTTATTACATTATACTTTAATATTGTTTTTTATTTGAATTTATATTTTAAATAATTGCATATTTTTAAAATGTGTAAAATTCAATAATTTCTATACAAATATTTTAGTTAGTATAAAAATAAAAATTATATAATTTAAGAAAAATTAACTAGTTTATGTAACAATAAAAAACAGATAAATTTAAAATTTGAAAACAATTTTAAGTAAAATTTAATGTGAAACAAATTTAAAGAAACTTGGTTTTATTGAAAATATATAATAAAAATATCAATTTGAATAAAAAAATCAAATTTAATAAAAATATTTGTAGGGGGACGAAAAAACATTTTATAATTTTTGTTTCAATTTGGAGGGGGACGAAATTGCACAATTTTTACAAAAATTGGGACTAAATTGAGACAAAAGATAAAATACAGGGACCAAATTGAGAATGAGAAAATGACACCTCCCAAATAGTGACACGTGGCACTGTCACTGCCACGTGGCACGATGTCAGCTTGACACGTGGCAAAATTTTAATTTTTTTAAAAATTTTTAAAAAATTAATAAAAAATAAAAAAAAATTCAAAAAAAAAAATCAAAAAAAAATAAAAAATTCAAAAAATCCAGAAGCTGACACGTGGCACCCCATTTAACACCGTTACTCCACCACTAACGAAAAGGACTTGATTGAGTCAAATTTCCCAAAATAGGGACCAGATTGAGATAAAAAATAATTGAGGGACCAAATTCAAATTTTGCTACGAAAATAGGGACTAAAAGTATAATTTAACCAAACTTTTAATACATATATACTTTTATTAATGATTTTCGTGCTTAATACTACAACATTACTATATTATTTTAAGATCTCTCACTTCATATCTATGAAACTATACACCAACTAAGGAAGGATCAAAGTATAAATATATTTCATATGATATAAATATCACATATATTATACAAATATATTCCTCCTATCACCAATAATAACAATACAACCTAATCATAGTGTCCATATGTCTCATTTTTAGATAAGAAATAATTTTATTGTAATTTTCTCTCATTGAATGTTAACCGATCGTTTAAACATCATTTCAATGCTAATATTACATGTTCTATAACATCAATGACAGCAAACATATTGCATGCTCTCAAATTTCAAATATCATGCACCACACATCACACTCAAAATTTGAGCAACATCTTCTTACTTTAATTGTCATTCTAATATCACACACACTCTAGTCTCAAATAAGGGTGGCAAAATTTGATTTGATTCACTCGGATTGGTTTACGATGATTTGAGTTAAAAAAACGATCTGTTCAATCTGATTCACTTTCTGGTGAATCAGAATCTTTGCAATCCAATCTAACCCATCACGGTAGGTGGATCAGTGAATTGGTTCACTTATGAAAATTATTTTTTTACAATTTCTTTTATATATTTATTTTATTATAATTAGAGTGAATTGACTTATTTATTTTTTATAATAATGTAATCAAAATGTTCACATAATTTTCGAAATATTATCATAAAGATACTAGTTAAAGATTAGAGTATCAACGTATATGAACAAATCAATTAAACATTCAAACCATCCATTTAAATATTATTGAACAACATTCTAGCATTAAAAATATAAAATTATGAACTTATATAATTAGGAATAGTACAAATTTATAATAATTTTTTTAAATGTAAAAAATGTTGATGAGTTAAGTGGATTAACCCAACTTCAATCCGACTAAAACCCATTTAACATGTTCGATAAGTAGAGCTATCAAAATGGGTTGGAACCCGCGAGCCAACCGGCTCACCAAGGGTTCGGGCCGGGCTGGATTGAAATCTTTTTACAAATTTCAATACGGGTTGATTTTTGACCCGGCTCATCCGGGTTGAACCTGTGGTGAGCCGGGTTGGCTCACCAACCCGCAGATAAAAGGATCACACAAGTGTTTTTATTTATTTTTATTAAGTTGAGTTTTACATTTGCGTCATGTTAAGTTGTTTTTTCATCCAACACATAAATAATTTTTATATTTTTTATTTTGGTTAGTATTTGGATTGTATTAAAGTTTATTTAAATTTTAATTAGAATTACAATTTAATTTTGACTGAAAAAAATAAAACTTTTTTAATTAAGTGAACTCGTGAGTCAACCCGTTTAACCCGCCAACCCGTAGTGGACCGAACTGGATTCGAATTTTTTTGGCTAACTAAAAAGTGAGCCGAATTGAATTGGCTTACTAAATTATCAACCCGTAGTGAGTCGAATCAAATCATAGGTTAACCTTTGACGGCTGTAGCTATATCATAAGTGAGTCGAATTATAAACATATTTTAACTTCCCTAATCTCAAACTATAAATAAACTTACATGATATCCTCTTGATGAAAGTATTTAACAACCATATTATAAAAATATAATAATATAAAAACACGTTCAAGTAACACCTAGAAACCTCCCACGAATTCAAAGTCAAATAAACACAAACGAAAACACCAATTTGTTGTCCATCAACTCAAAACCTAAAAGAGATACCAAACAGTAATGGTCCTATCTAGTTGCAACCACATTCAACGAATCAAACATTACTCCTGCTACTTCTCGATCACTCCTTCCATCAAACGTTAATGCCGGTAACAACTCCACCCAACGACGACTCACAACCATTCTCATCGGCGGCGGCGTTAGGCTGCGGCGGCGCCGCCACTCCAACGGAGAAATTAACGATCCCGTTTTCTCTCCCATCCCAGTCCCTCAACCTGTAGCACAACTTCAAACTATTGCCGGGCACCGACCTTCCGAGAAAATCTGAAAGCGCGATTCTTGCGACGCCGATGTCTCTCTCTCCGGCTCCCGTCCTGAACTTCACTTCAATGGTGAGGCACCTGGCGTGCGGCCCCACCTCCAAGGAGAACGTCTCCTCCCATGACAGCTCGCCGTTGGTCTCCGTGGCCGTCGCCGTCGTGTGGCTGGCAATGGAGTCGGCGCGAACCACCGCGAAGACGTTGGTGTTAGCCGGTTTTCCCCTGACGTGTAGACCTTCCGCCGAGAGAAGCGTGAGCTGGAGAGTTGTTGATTTGGTGGCCATGAGATCAAAGTGGTTTCGTTTGTTTTGGATAATGTGAGAAATTAAGAGAAAAGTTTTTTTTTTTCTATGGTCTTTTTTTTTTTATCTAATTTGAAACTGCGGACCGTTGCGCCGCATTTGCTCCTTGTTTAAGGGTATATATATATAGGCTTTTATATGGGTTCTTTTGTAAAATATGATTCTTTTGAATTCTTAATCGTAAAATAGGATAACTTGAATTTCTTTTTATAGAATATGTGCACTTGTCGGGACTTATAACGACCTTTAGACCGAAATTATTAAGAGTTTGGTTGATTCTTCGTTTGTCGCAAGAAGTGAACTCGTCAGGACCTTATCGATTTTTGTATATCAGAAAATTAAAATTGTTAGAAGTTAAGACTACTTCAGTTTTGTATTTTTTTTCAATATAAAAATCAATAAAAGTTTTGACAATTTCATTTTTTTAGAAAAATAAATAAAATTGGTCATACTCATGACTTCCGTCTGAAAGTTATCATGAATCCTAACGATTTTACCTTATTTTTTGTGTCCGTATCTTTTACCATTCTTTAAAAGTGTTTTTATTGATAGAAAAATAATACTATATCAACTAAATTTTTGACCATTTTTTTATAGTTTGAGATAATATCTTTTAAGTAAAATTTATAATATTATTTTTCTTATTTATTATATTTTACATAATTTCATTTTAAATGTCATTTAATTTCATTATTATTTTTTAATTATTATTTGTTATATATAAGTATCTAATTGTAGTTTGATAGCATTAAATTGTTATACTAACTGGTTCTAAAAATAAATATTATCAAATTATGAACGTAGTGAAACAAAATAAAATAAAAAATGTCGGCACAATATTTGTTTTCAATTTTTTAACATCAGTTTTTGATTCATGTATCAGTTTTATCACCATCTGAACTTTTGAGTAGGATATGACTCATTAAGCTAAGTATGAACACAAATTGAAAAAGCTTTTACGTATTCTCTTTAAATTTCTTTTACATTCCCACTGTGTTTACCATGAATCACAACTAAAATATGGTTTCGTGTCTTCAATGAGTAGCAGATGGCCAATTTATATACCGAAAGTGTGATAAACATTGTTTGAAACATTTTCAAATAACTTAGAAGTTGAATGCACTAATCTTATTTTATTATGCGATATAAGGGTCAAAGTTTGACACCTAATAACAATTATTTATGTCCTTTGAAAATAACACTCCCTTGTAAATCAATATTAATTTACATATGAATTTCAAGATATGTATACTTAGACTATACTCACGTTTTAATGAACTTAAAAACTCTTATAAAAAAAAAATCTATTATGAAGTGTTTATCTCAACTAACAAAATATAAACACTATTAAAACATTGACAATGCAAATTAATAAAAGTATTTATTAAAATTAAAATATATTATATTGATTAATTCCTTTCAAATGCTGCAATTTTTATTGTATATTGATTTATTATGTAACTCAATCTATCTTTCAGGATTTTAAGATCTTATTGACATAATTGTGTTATTTTTGTTTAAGAATGAGATTACTGTAAATTTTGCTAGTAAAAATTTTGGTATTTAGTTTGTGATTTGTGCTTGTAAGGTGTGATTTAATATGGAGCTCCAATGGATGATCAAGGATTTACAGATTTATTTTGCAATTAAAATATACCAAAATTTAATTAGATGACTACAATATACACATAATAATAATAATAATAATAATAATAATAATAATAATAATAATAATAATAACTCAATTAAATATATATATCGATCACCATATAAATTTATAACGATCTTGAAACTTAATTAAATATAAAAGAGAATATATTCCTTCTTTTTGAAAGTGTTATTACGACACATTTGTTTGTCGGCATGTACATCCAAATTAACAGGGAACTTACCAAAGTCAATACCATTGTGTCTTCACAAAATCTTCTTGCAATTGATGCATGATAGAACTTTCGTGGAAAAAATGAAGCAACAACTGAACATCTCAAAGTAAAGCACCCAGCTTTTGCTTAATACAATGCTCTACAGAATAAAGTGTTGATTTCAAAAGTCATTGTGAAACGTTTCATTGTTCAAAATTGCCAAATATGTTGTGTATTTACGAAACAGCTTTGGAGTTGAACAAACGTCAATGAAGCTTAATTAATCTAGTTTATAAGAAAAAGCTATGCAAATTTGTGTAACTAAGTTCAAAAATTAGTAGTTAAGCGTGTTATAAATTTCACTAAAGAAGAGTATCTACCTCCACCAATTGTTGCTTCTCAACAGAGCATCTGTATTTCGCGATGAACATTATTGGTGATAAGTTATATATATTTCTCATATACGGTTATGGGCATGGTTATGGCATATGGTTATTGGGAGATTATGGTTCTATATGGTTATATGACATTAGTCTTACACATATAAGACCTTAGACACCACTTTTACACCAAAACCTTAAGGCAATGTTGTTATGGGTCTTTATTCTTATATAGTGTTTAACTTTGTCTTTTCTATCCAATGTGGGACTTTTTGACTCACACTTGGACTATTCCCAACATCTCCCCTCAAGGGTGAGTCCCTTGTTTTTTTCTTTTTTTCATATGGTATATTTCCCTTCAGGTGTGTATGAGTGACCCCTTTGGTTATGGTTATGCGGTCAGTCACTCCGAACCATCGGCTCTGATACCACTGATAAGTTATATATATTTCTCATATACGGTTATGGGCATGGTTATGGCATATGGTTATTGGGAGATTATGGTTCTATATGGTTATATGACATTAGTCTTACACATATAAGACCTTAGACACCACTTTTACACCAAAACCTTAAGGCAATGTTGTTATGGGTCTTTATTCTTATATAGTGTTTAACTTTGTCTTTTCTATCCAATGTGGGACTTTTTGACTCACACTTGGACTATTCCCAACAATTGGAACACCAGGAATCTGCAATACAGAAATCCAAATATCAAAACAAACCAAACATGAAAAGTAAAAAATGACGTTACCTTCCCAATTCTACTCTTCAAGTCCCGATCACATGTTGCAACAATGTAGCACTTGTGCCTGTTGAGATTTAAAAATATCACAATCCCAAATGATAGGAAATTTACAAGGTTCAAACAAATCCCAAATGAACAAAAAATAATTGAAAATTTGTTTTTCCATTCCTCAGGGTCGTAATTCAAGTAAACAGAACAGTAAATAGACTATTTCTCGTCCAGCCTGAAGAGCCATTTATCAGTAATCAAATTGCTAAACAAGGCCGTTGCAGCATAAGTACCTTCATTAGTATTCTCTCAAATTGAGGATCCTTGGCAATCATGTTATGCATAAAAAGGACAAATAAAACGATAGTAATATAATTTCTTTCCTCCCCTAGATTAAGAGACAACCTTCGTAAATTTGTTTAAAGAGATATGTTTTTCCCTTTCTGATTAATTCAAATTTGTACCTGACCCCCTACAGATATATCCAAGAGAATTTGATAAAAGATTGTGTTGTGTGAGAAACAGACAGACACTAAAAAATCTGCCATAACTGAAATGCTTTAGTATTTTTATCCCGTAATAGTGTTAGTGTTAGATCATGAGCGTCATATGCATATTAGCGCATGCCATCTACATATAGTTGCAAACATATCACATACTGCAAATTTGAACAGTGTATTCCATGGAAAATTGCGTATGTATAACCAGAATGATCATTTGTTTATTAGAAAGAGAGAAACAAAAAGGTATATATTAAGGCAAAACAAAGCACACTCACTCTAATCTAAAATTGGTATCCACCAAAATCCCGTAAGAAAAGCAAGTTGCCGCAGAATGACTAGGACTAAATAATACAAATTTAAACCAACAGAGAAAGGGAGAAAGCAATAGATTCAGGGCCAATTAAAAGGGGGGCTAGGAGTGAGAATCGAACCTGACGTGTCTCTGGGTAACTTTTCCTTCATAAGATTTTTCTTTTCTTAGTTAAAAACCTCTTCTTCGTAGCTCAATTAGATAGGATTTCAAGAATTGACAATAGAACAAAACCAAGCACAATGAAGGAACCAGCATTCGGTGAGAGAAAGAAAAACCTAACCTATAGATTTTCCTGGAAGTGACAACCTTTCACAATAGCAAACTTTGGTTCCCTTTTAGCTTTACCCATCATCAGCGCAGAGAAAGGGCTATATTATCCAAGACCCAGGCCAGAACCATATCAATATCAAATATTACATTTAAATTCACAAATGTAACCACCTCCCAAATTACCTATTTTGTTAAACACCATAAAAATTGAATTGAAATATCAGAATACAATGAATAAAACACAGCAGATTCAGTTTCTTAGCATAGCATCGAAACTGAATGAGCCCACTTCATGAAACGGTGTTCATGATCAGGTTTTCAATGAATTCACGTGAGTTATTGAAATTGAAAGAATCTAACTACAAGCAAGCAATAATAAAGTTCGGAACTTGGTAAGATTGCGATGCTTCTAGTGCATGTGTAGAGCATCCAACAGAACAGCAAAAAAAAAAAAAAAAGCAAACAAAATACCATTAATGAAAAAAAATTCAGTAGGCAGAAGCTTTAACTTGACAGCTGAAGGAAGAGAACCTGCATGGGTGAGACCATTGGCACGTGAGAAAGTGAGACCGAGTGCAGGTTTGCCATCAGGGGTGGATAGATTGGCTGTCCAACGGTCGATGGAAGAAGAAAAATAATATGAAGGACCAATACTAAACCGATTCACTTGTTACAAAACAAGAGAACTTGATAAAATATTGAAGAAAAATATAAAACATAATACAAATACAAAAATGGAGAAATCCAGTTCTTACCTTAGTTGTAATCTAAGTTCATAGTCACAAAATGAAGCAAATAAGATAAACAACAATGGTAATGCAGAGGAGTGTAGATTTGAGAGATACGAGTAGGTCATCTTATGAGCATGGCTAGGCAGTGTCATTGTGCAAGCCCTCTGACTGTGTCTAACGATAGACTAATATATATTACAATAGATAAAGGACTAAAATAAACCCATTAGTAGGGAGGTGTTGCCAAAATAAAGTCAGCTTAGATGAGTAATTTTTCTAGGTATTTTGAATAAATGGTGTTAACATGGCAATCTTGAACTCCAAACACCAACATACTTGCAAATAATTATTTTGGATGATTACATAAAGTTACTATCAAAATCAAATTTATATATCTATTAAATGTTAAGTATAAAAAAAACTAAATAAATTTTTGTGGTGCCAATTTCTAAACAAATTAATTTTGGAGGTACCGAAAACTAATAAAATCCTATTTTTAATCTATTAAATTGCCACTCTGAAATAATATTTTTCACTTCTTTTATATTCTTCTTCAACCCAACCAAACTATGGAACTAATTTTACTTAGGCTTAAACGTAAACGTTGTTAAAGGGTTAATTCAAAGCCGGTCCTTTCCTCCCAAGCTTCAAGCTATAACAAAATTGAAAGCATTGTATGCTTGTGTTGTGGTATTTGGTAGGTACCATTGCGTCATTATGACAACAATTATATCCCCTACCAAGTAAAGAAATGGCCTGCTAGAATATATGTTTAATCATGCAAAATCTCAAAGCAACATCCAGACAAAATAAAAGATGGTCTTATGACAGATTTCTGCAATGTTAAAATAGTGTTTGGTAAGGAGAAATTGCACTCCACAAACATAGATTATCTTTTGACTGTGACCTGAGATATTGTCAGAGTTGTATGCATAAAAAAAAGACAACTCAAGGAAAAAAACAATAAGAGAGCTCAGAAACATTATCTTCATTGACCTGTGTGCGATGACCAACAATTGACCCACCCAATTGGACAGAATTTTTCACCAAAGCCCTTTTGAATGTGCAACAGACAGGAAACGAATCTGAGTCTAAACCGTGGCAGGGTTCTATTCTACCAGTGGTACTTCTTGATTACATATTCTCGTCTAATATTTAATATCTGTATAACATTGCAATGAACACAATGGTCTAGCTATCCTTTGTTGCCAAAGAACTAAATACACGAAATAGACTAATTTGGTAATTGGTAATATTAGGGTCCAAATGACAGGCAATGTTAATTTTAATAGCTAATTGATTAAGAATTGTCAATTGTCAAATTTGATCTTGTGTATTATTATGAACCAAATTCATTTGTGGTGTTGAACTTATAGACTAGAGTGATTTTAGTGCAAAACAAAATGGGGAGAAATGGTATTTATGCTTTTGAAATGAAATATTTCCAAGAAATATACATCCTCTTTACTAAAATTTATCAAGGGAGCTTGGTAAAAAATACATATCTGATATCTCCTTACACTTGACAAGCAGCATTGGCTAATCACTTTACCCCAGTCAGAGTAGTTTCGGCGTATCCCTCGTCTAGATGATTTTTGAGGATGTTCCTAAGGTACTCTACTTGTTCAAACGCCCCTTGAGTTTCCTCCCACTGTAAGAAAGAACACTATCATCAATAAATTCTTTTGTGACAAATCAATATCCTATCAATAAAAAACACTTAAATTGTATGGCTGAGGAACAACTCCTACCCTGGAACTGAGCGTTAGAGAGGTAATATGTTTTTTATACTCAAAATGACAATTTAGGATGCATCTGGGGTGAACTTGATTGGTTATTCCTAAACAAAATTTAGAATAATGAAAGGTTTATGATAAAATGTTTCTGCATGGTGCAATTTGAAAGATAATCACTACAACAGTATGCCAAAAGGCATTTACATTGCCAAGAATAATATTTTTCAAACAATACTTTGTTTTGTATCCCGCATGTGTGCTAGTAAAGATGTGAGTTAAACTGTGACAGCTTCACAGATATATGGTTTTTTTTTTTTTTTTTAATTTTGTATGAGAAAAATACCAGGGAATTAGTAGAAGAGATATGTCTGATCTAAGAAATAAGAGATCTTACCTCCAGATGGGATACAGATGCGACTTTCCAACCACAAGCAGTGATGTATCGACGTTTTAACATGGTATGTCCTAATGGAACACCTAATAGGCAGAGATATAAAATAACAAACCATTAGCTAAGATTCAACTAGATCTTATAGAACAGAAGGTTACAAATTTGACATACACAAACCAAATACACACCAGTATTTCTCGAGAAGTGAGTTGGACCATCAATCTCCAAAGCAAGCTTCTTATCAACAAGCACAGCATCCAAAGTGTAACCATCCACAACATATTCTTTGACCCATTCCAGGCCAGTGCTTATGAGTAGGCGTCCAACCTCTTTTTGAAATGATGAAGTTATTTTCTGATTAAACCTTTTAGTTTTTCCAGCAAGGGCAACTTTCTCCTCAAACTCACTACATAATGACAACTGAAGATGTGGGAATTCAAGCTTCAAGCACTGGTTTACAAGATGAACTTGAGAAGCAAACATCATATCCTCCCTGTAAAACTCTGAAACCCTTTGCTCCTCATAATCGCAGAGAGTTTTCCAGACATGAGAGAAGAAACTCCTATCCATTTGTCCAAAGACCGCATAGGACCAAGCTATTGTCCCAAGCTGGTCCCTCGTTAAAGTGAGTACAGGAGAGCTCAGAGATCCATTTGAGGCACCAGTTCTGTCAAAACTGATTTGTTCATCATTACTCGATGTCTTTTCACTTGTGCAACTTCTCAATTGGCAACTATCTTTGAAGACTATGTCTAAAGAATCAAATACAAGGTCAACTGGCTCATATAGCGAAGCAAAAGCCCATAAAAGTTGAGCTAGCTCTTGTTCTTGAAAAGTGTGAATTATGTTTGAAGCCCTTTTCGACAACTCTGAGAAAAGATCAGGAGCAGAATGCTGCATTGCAGCAAAGGCACCTGCTATATTAGCAATGTTTTGGGAGTTGAAATCCCCAACCTTGGTCAGTGCAACCTCTGCAATTCTATCCATTTCTGAAAAATAAAGCAGTTCACCTCCAATTTTGGACAGTGCCCAAGATATGTTAGAGATTCCTTGAGCAGAGCACTCAGGTAAGGCTGTCATCGCAACACTCACAAGCATAGACATCTCTTTTTGTCGAGCAAAAGCCAATCTTCGAGTTCTCGTCATAGTAACCTTCTCCATATTCTTAGCAATGCGATGAAGAGCAGTGGCAATGTTCAATGGGGACAGAGGAGAAGGGCTTAGGCCTTTTGCAACCGCAACAATTGTTTCATATGTTATCTCTAAAACATCATCTGCAGTCTGTGCTTCAATGATTGCTTTATTCAAGTTGACTTCTTTTCTATGATCAGATGGCCCGGAGAATTGAGAAAGCCTATTGACAAATTCTTCCTTTGCTTTTTCCTTCTTTTCTATAAACAGTCCATCAGAAAACATACTCACTCTCCTTTTCAAATCGTCAACATCATTCAGAGGTTGGATAGGCTGTGGGAACTCTTCCTCCAAGCCAAAGTCAAGATCTTCGATATTCTCAATTTTCTTTACTATTTTCTTCTTGCTTTCCAACTTCTTCTTGTCCTTCTTTTTCTTCTTAACCGTAACCAAATCTTCAATCAGATGACCCATGCCCCTTGCTTCAATTGATTTCAGGGCCTTCTTTCTGGCCCTCACACACCAATCCATTTCATCAGTTTCTTCAAGCAACTTTGACCTCTGCACTTTTTCCCTTTTCTTAGTGGGAGCCCGGTAACCAAACGGATCAACTTCCCCAAGAAACTCAGATTCCCACTCCACATTAGATTCTTCTCCATCACCACCATTATCCAGTGCATCAACACCAGCTCTCCGGGAACTAGCGCCAGTGTCTCTACCCAATTGTGTGCAATTACTTCTCAGGGTGCAGGATTCAGGTTTTCGATTTAAACTCCCAGTTCTAGTTGTAACCACTGGGAAAGTATAACCAAGTCTCGGAGTGAAACCAAAGGGTTTTAAGCAACTTTGGTTAAGCAAGGAATTCAATAACCCTTCCATACCTCACCTGAAGAAAACAAATTCAACCAAATAGGTTTGACCATGCAACTAAACAAAAAGAAGAACACCACTAAAATTCAAATATCATCCATAACTATTCAAAGGACAATAACACCAAGTGAAACAGGGAAAACAATAAAAAAAAACAGCCTCTGGTTAGAAATTATTTCTATGAGCAGATTTTGAGATGAAGGGAAGAAAAAGAAAAGCAAAAAGAGAGGGATACCCCATTCCCTACCTTCGAAGAGAAGGAGAAATTTCAAGTTGGTCTCGCTCTCACTCACTCACACACACACACACACTCTTTCTCCTTTTGCAACTGACGGCTGGAGTGCAAGAGAGTGGCTCCTTCTTTGCTGTTCAAGTTATCCTCTAAAGTGGTTGTTTCTCACGGGTATGGTTCCATTAACCTTAATTAGATCCTAATCTAGGTTTTAAACATATTATATTGCTATTGTAAGAAATCTAACTATGGTTCTTAATTCATGTTTTATATTTCAGGATAAATATTTTTTTTTTCACTCTTCCTAAAAATTAGAATTAGTCTTTATTGAAAATTTTAAATCAATAATTTAATTAAAATAATTAAATTCACATACTTTTAAAAATAAAAAATTAAATTAGTTTAAAATTTTAAAAAAAAATTAATTTCAATTTTTAATATATTTAATTCTATATTTAGAGATTATGATAATTAAATATAGTTAAGAAGGTTCATTAGAATCAATTAAAAAATAATCGATCAAAATCAATTTTTTCTATAGTTCAGATTAAAAATAAAAAATCCAACAAATTTATCTGTGTGAATCAGTAAAACCAGTGTACACACTGTTTAAATCATGAAGTTGAAATTTAGTTCATATAAAATACTATATACACCGTTAAATTCTTGCTGGTTCTATTTGTTTTGCATCACTGGATTAGAGAACTAGAAGAAGAGTAACTTGGTTTCATTTATTTTAATCCAAGAAAGTTACGAAGCGGGTTTAAATGAAAAAAAAAAAAAAAAGGATGTGGTTTCTCCCTGTACCACAAAAACATTCTTCAGTATCCCCAAAACATTTTTTAAATTTCTGTCTTTGCCCCTCATTTAAAATTTCTTCAATAATCCACCCACCCTTGCACTCCCAAACGTGCAACCCAAAGAATACCCACCCACATCTTGCACCCCAAATTAATATCCAGATCCTACACCTTTTGATTTACCCTTTTCCCTTTCTCTTGCGGCACACTTCCTCTACTCCACTCTGCATTGAATTTTTCTTCCATTTGCATCACTCTTGTATCATAATGTTTTTGTGTTTTTTTTGTCCAGTTCGGTTTTGTATACATTTTTTGTTTCTGAAAATGGTTACCGTAGAGGTTGACATATGCTTCAAAGAACTCTATTGCATATGTCGACATCCATCTCACTTTTTTTTTCGTTTTCTGCTCATTGCGGATGTCGACATCCGTTTCAGAGATTTCTATTGCGGATATCGACATCTATTTCACTTTTTTTATTTGTTTTTTGTCATTGCGGATGTCGACATCCACTTTGCAAATTTGAGTTGCGGATGTCGACATCAGTTTCATCTTTTTTACCATTGTGGATGTCGACATCTGTTTCACAAATTTGAATTGCGGATGTCGACTCCATTTCGTAATTTTTTTGTTTTTTTGCCATTGCGGATGTCGACATCCGCTTCAGAGATTCAAATTGCGGAAGTCGACATTTGTTTCCTATTTTTAATTTTTTTTCCAAAATGTTGGCTTACGAATAGTTTGACCACGTAGTGGCGAAGAAGTAGTCTCTGGTGGTGGTTTGTGTAAGATGATTACATGAGTTAGTGCTACTTTCCCGAGAAAGAAAGAATCAGCTTTCTCTTATCAAACCTTGTAAACATTGGTTTCAGTTATCACGATTCTTTTGAATATCATATAAAAGAAGAGAACCAAATTCTGCATAATCTTGAATCTCAACACACTAATTCATGCTCAATATTTTTGTGTCGACATCCGTACTACCCAAAAAAACAAAAAAAAATAACCAAACGGATGTCGACATCCGCAACACAATTTTCTGAAGTGGATGTCGACATCTGTAATACAAAAAATCAAAAAAAATTATGAAACAGATGTTGACATCCGTAATATGAAAAAAAAAAGAAATGGATGTCGACATCCACAACACAATTTTTTGAAGCGGATGTCGACATCCGTAATACAAAAAATAAAAATAAAAATACGAAATGGATGTCGACATCCGTAACACAATTTTCTGAAGCGGATGTCGACATTCGTAATACAAAAAAAAAGAAACGGATGTCGACATCCGCAACATAATTTTCTGAAGTGAATGTCGACATCTGTAATACAAAAAAACAAAAAAAAAAGAAAAAGAAATGGATGTCAACATCTGCAACACAATCTTCTGAAGCGGATATCGACATCCATAATACAAAAAAAAAAATAAGAAACGGATGTCGATATCCACAACTCAATTATCTGAAACGGATGTCGACATCCGCAATGGTAACAAAAGTAAATTTTGATGTATATCAGTGATAACAAGGTAGAAGCAAAGAGCTTGAAGCACAGATGGAAGAAACAGCTTGAAGCACAAATGGAAGAAGCAACTTGAAGTAGGGACCACTGGGACCACAGGTGGGAGCTTGAAGCACAAAGACACAGGAAGCACATAGCACCACAAATATTGGGAGGAAATGGACACTGAAGAAAACGAAACGGGAGGAAAGTTGGGGGTGCAGGCACTCACAGAAATAAAAAGAAGACGACCGATAACAACGCAATAAATTTACTTTCACTGCTTTCAACCACCAAGATAGGTAAAATTAATTAGAGACAAAAATGTAATTATTAATGATAAAGAAGAAAGGTTGAGGGTGCAAGGAGAAACCCCAAGAAAGGAACGAGGTAACACGCCAATCTGTCAGCACACCCATTAATAATACGGGTCAAACTATTCAACCTGCCAGCACACCAAAAGAATTGCATTGGCCCGTTTACATGTCCAATTGAATGGTACTATTTGCTAGAGATCAAACTAAATCCATAACCTATAAAAAGATAGCAAGCTAGCTATACATTAATACATTAGATATAGAAGATTTTTCCAAAATCGTTATTTTGAATTCAGATAAAAAACATTTTAAAAAATGTTAATATATTTAAAAAAAAATACATTATTACAATTTAAGAATTTAAGTATTAAATTCAAATAGGTCAAAATTTATTAACTTAAAACCCATACGTTTTTAATTTTTTTAACCTAAAACGATGAATTGAGTTAACTTAGACTCAAACCATACAAAAATATGTATGTCTTACATCTATCAAGTAAATAATAAGAAGAAGAAGAAGAAAAAACAGTCACATATTTGTTTTGTTGTATAAATTATAGTTTCCATGGACTAAACAGCACAGAAAAAAAGAGAGCTCAGAGTGTGCATTTGTCTCATCTAGGTTTTTAAGATGAACACTGACTGACTCTTCAATCAAATGCTTTGATCTTCACAGCTCTCAGAAATGTGCACCAGCCGGGAATCGAACCCGGGTCTGTACCGTGGCAGGGTACTATTCTACCACTAGACCACTGGTGCTTTTGATTTTTATTGGAAAACATTTTTTATATATATAATCTAAGAACATCAAATTTGTTTGAATACAATAAAGTATATAAATTATAAATAATAACTCCAGTTATGCTGAAATAATCTAGAATATGTATTTTCATAATCAAATATTTAATATTTTACAATTTTTTTTTTATAAAAGATGTTTAACAATTTTATAATGACGCAAATTTTGATTCCAACCAAAAGGCAAAGCATTGATTCTTTTCTTCAGATTTTATACTTAGTTTAAACCAAACCAAACTTAATTACATTTTACATTTTTATGTTTAATTCTATTTAATGAAAAATAAAAAACAAACTTGAACCTCTATTTTAGTTTGTATTTGACATGATTTTGTCTCTTAAAATATCAATAATTTGACTAATTATCGATCGATAATTTGATTTAATACAATTAAACACTATAAATTTAAACTTTAATTGTTATTATAACTTTTGATTTCATTAGTACTGCTCTAATACCTATTTTAGTTTTAAATAATTAATTTCTATGTTTTCATTTGATTTTTTTTAGTTTAGTTAATAGATTATTACACATACTATATTATATAAGTATGTTTAGTTACTTTGTTATAAGGACAGAGTTTTTAAGGATGAACACTTAGCCATGAAATATAATTTGTCACTTCCACAACACAGAGACTTAAATATTTTCAAACCAACTCCATCAATTATGTGCTTGCTTCCACAATCACTAAATGTCCTTTCCTCAGTGATTTTTTTCTTCTTTTTTTTGCTTACTTGTTGCTTCAGAATCTGAAATAACATTTTTCATATATTTATCTAACCAAACTCAGGTAAATTTTATGTATTAAACTAGGTTTATTTTATTTAAATAAATAAGAAGTCGTGTATGAGTTCAATTCATTTTGCATTTAGTGTTTAGTATGTCTTCTGTATTAGTATGGCACAGAAGTCGTGCACCCTAAGCATAACTTCAATTTCTTTTTATTTTAAAAATAATGAATTTGTGGAAATTTCTCGGGACTTTCTCAACTATCACAATAAACATCGTTGTAATCGACCACAACTTCTATTGATCAAATTTTCGCTGACAAAGTTGTATAAAACAGTTTTGTGTTGTATTTTTAAGTTGAAAAGTTGTATAAAACATGTAGATTAATCTATATTAGGATGGATTGATAATTTAATTTGGGTAACATACATATTTGTCTTAGATATGTATTTGTATGTGTATTACATACTTTATTGATACTTATTAACAAAATATGTAAACTCTAAAAGAGTAGTATTATTGTGATGTCAATGATTTATAATTTTTTATTTTGATAATATTTAATACATATTATTTTAATTTGGATTCAAACGATAATAATAACATATTTATTATATTTTTATATATCAGTTTAAACAAAACGTCACATATAAAATGATATCCATAGAGTGCGGGAAAAAGGTAAGGAGGCACACAATACCTCAACCATGTTCATACAAAAGAGAGGATGCACTACATCGCCTAACCTAATTAAAATGAATCAACAAAACACAAGTTCTCGTACAGAAAGATAATCTAGACAATAAAACTTCTTTAGCTGAGGGCTCCCTAGTGAGCCTCATACCCGTCCATAACCATCAAGTCGTAGCATCCTCATTGCCATTACCACTGCGACGAGTTCTCGCATATGCTCACATCAATAGAATTGATGATCATTGCAAATGAGGAAAACCACACACACAACCATACAAACAAGCGAAAGGGTAAGCTAGTGCACATAATTCATACATCATAATAATCATCATTCAATCATATAATCAAGCATAATTGACGGAAAACTCTCACATAATACACCTTTCAAAACTACAAGACTTGACTATCCGGATATGCATAATGAGGCACCACCACAAGACAGTGGAATTAAGTCCTAACAGTGAGGCATCACCACGAGGTCTTCGCGGAATTACACCCTTACCAGAGGCACCACCACGTGGCCTACGTGGAATTACGTCCTGGCCTTAAGGCACCACCATGATACTCGCGTGGAATTACGTCCTTATCTCGAGGCACCACCGTGAACTCCTCCTTAGAAGGGTCCACGAAATTATGTCCATTAGATGAGGCACCACCATGAGCTCTCACTACAAGAGTCATGGAATTACGCCTTATTCACACATTGAACATGTTTCACCAACCAAACAGAAGTTCCCATAATACTAACATCATGTATAACAACCCCATCATGCAACTCATGCTTTCCAATTCATATAACATACAACAACATACCATTCCCACTACAACCTCATATATCAATCATGGCATCATCCCTCAACCCACATAGTAAAGCATTTAGATCAAATAGGCAATCACACATCAGCGCACCATTCAACAATAGTACCAAACTCACCCCACAGTCTCGCTCAGGATAACAGGTCCCGCTCAAGCGAGGGGGTCCTCTCGCTCAAGTGAAACCCTTCTCGCCTAGGCGAGATCGCGAAAGGGGAAACGCGGACTCTGCGAGGTCTCGCTCAGGCGAGTCCCTTCTCGTCTAGGCGAGACCACTCCTCGCTCAAAAATAAAAACCTCTCATCTAAGCGAGAGATCGAGCAGCAGGTCCTGGGCGAGCCTCTACTAATCTCGCCTAGGCGAGGCAAGCTCGCTTGGGCGAGAAAACCAGTGCCCGCCACTGTTCTTTCGAGTGACAGCCACCCACACGCATCCACACAGTCCAACATGCAATTTCAACTGATTAAATTCACACACAGACCGTTCCATCATCATAGACTCATCAAACAAGCAGATTCTACCGAAAATGTGGTAAGGTCTAGCTTCCCTTACCTGGAACTAGCTAGAACAGGGATTCGACTCCAACAGTGGGATGCAATAGTACAAGGAAGGGATGAGCGAGCTGGAACAGAACCACGGAACAAGTCTTAACATAAACTTACAGGGAAACCCTAACTAGAAAAGTAAACAACGAAAGGAAAAGAGTGTATGAGTCGCAAATCAAGAAGATGAACCGAGCTCGCTTGACTGAGATAGAGTAAACCCTGGCAGAGCTTCTGGGAAGAGGTTAGGGGCTTGACGGCTGCGATTTCTGTGAATGAAGAGAAGAGATTAGTCTAGGACAGACTTAGGGTATGGTCCCTCCCCTTTTTGGGCCAGGCTTAGACCCAATCAACTTTGAGACAACCCTTAAGGATTTAGGCAGAAATAAATGGGCCTTACATGTGTCATATCTTATTATTTAAAAAAATTATTGTCGTACAATATATATTTCATATCTGAAACAAGGATTATTTCTATGTATTATAACGTGTAGACTATCAATTTCTATTTTTTAACAACTATTTTACAATCTAAGCTGACATGGCTTTCCATTAAAATATTGTCAAAATTTAATTTGCGGTTCATTAAGCACAACTTACCTAATTCTATAGTATTTTTAAAATCTATTCATTTTAGTAATTTTATTTAGAAATTACACCATATTAATAAAAAAACCCATAAATTCTCAAGATAAAGGACAAGTTGAAACTTCCCTACAAATTTAAAATTTACAGGAAACTTTTTTGTAACTTTAAAATATGTAGGTAACTTTAATGTGCATTTAATGTTTTCATACAGAAGAAGATTTTAAAGTTCTCTTGAAATGTGATGTTTTAAAAAACTAATAAATATTTGAACTTTTGAACAATAGTTAAGACTTTCTACCAAATACTTTTTAGAAAAACGGAGAAACTCTTTATACATCTCTCCCTGCTCCTCTGTAAAATATCTCCACAAGCTGATAAATCAAGACTTCCTCTAACACTCCCATATATATTAACTTTAATCCAATAAATTTACAGAACCTCCCATATAACATGTATGTACAAATTTCAATAAATTACGTCTTCTCATTTTCCTATGGTATTTATTTGCTTTATAGTTATTAAACTTATCTACTACTTTCTTTAGTAAAAAGATAAATTGTGTTGGAGCATCATTCTTTCATGCTGTATTTATTTCCACATGCGACGTTGTTCCGAGTGAGTGCGAAAGCAAATTTGTAAATGGATTGCATGATTGTTTTCAATGATTTAACCAGATTTGAGTTCTATGATATTTCTTAAACACATTTGCGCAAATGGAAGACATGTGTGAGTATTTAATGATTATACATAGTAGAAAGATAAAAATAGCCTTCCTTTATTTTGAATTAAAGGAGGACAACATATTCCTGAAACACGCGGTAACCACATAAAATGTATTTAAATTTTTTTACCTACAATTTCCTAACTAATTTTAATTTTATCTTCCCAATTTTAAATTTATTTTTAATTAGAAATATGAATTTCCATTTAAATTTCATATCATTTCAACTATTTAATTTAAATTTATATAAGAGTAAAATGGTAATTACTTACTTTTATCTTTTAAAACATTTTTTTTAATCTATTATAACAATCAAATCATATCCTAACTTTCATAAAATTTCATCTCAAATCTACCCAAATCACATCATTTATCCTTTAATTCAAAAACCAACAAAATTCTATTTCCATCCATTCAAATCCATTTACTTTCTTTTTTCACATACACTCCCCAATTCAAACACACCCTCACCCTCGAGTTGCAAATTTTCTAGGATTGTAATGTTAGTAATTTTGGATCATGCATATATATGATACGTAATTAAATGTATTAGGGTCATTATTTATAAAGCCAAATAATAAAGTGATCTGACTAAATTAAAGATTTGGCTAAATGCATATGTCATGAAAATAAATATTATGTAGAGACCATTTAGTAATTTCTAATTTGATGAGGGGCCAAATTAGAATACTAAAACTTAAGTAATTCAGTTTATAAATGGTCGTGGTCGCCTTCTGAGAACACACTGAGTCATAACGTACTTTTCAAGTTCCTGTTCCTTTCTCTTTATCGAGAGAAAACCAAAGGAAAATAAAAGTGTTCTACAGGAGGAAGATCACGGTATCAGGTATCAGTAGTGCTTTAATATCATCGTTATGACCAATTCAAGTACGCTTCTATTTACTATTTACAGCATGATTATCAATCTGAGATATTGTTTATAAATTTATGATTGATTATTAGAATAATCTTATGAACATATTTTACGTTTATGCTTATATGTAACTATTTAGGCTTTGTATGATGGTTACGAAGGTTACAAATCAAATTCCTAACATGCACGGTGAAAAAATTGGACCTATTTTGGTTAAAACATGCATACTATATATTAATGAGACAAAATAGATAAGGAAAAAAATACCTTATTGGCAATTATGATTCCAAGAAAGTTTTCCCTTCAAAAGTATGAAAGCCTTACACGTGTATCCAGCCTTAGGCGTGTATCACACCAATACCAACCTTTGTCATTTCAACACTTGATCCTGGAAATCTCTTATATGTGTTTGGAGGATAACATAATAAAAGCAACTTTTTTTAAGAGAGATTTTGGAAATTGACCTTTTTTTTTAAAGAGAGCCTACGTGCCTCTGTCTTTTTTCTAAGGAGGTTGAATATATGTTTTAAAAACTTTTCTTTTTTCTATCTTATAGAAACCGTACACCTCATGTCATCTTATGTTCTAAAAAATCTCTCAAGCAAGTCTGTTACTTTTATTTATTGTTTGTTTTTATTAACAAACAAGATTTATCTTAATTGATTAAGTCTCACTCAATTAATCACAAATTTTCAAAATTACATTAATTATATTTTTGGTGCTGGCAAAAAATATAATAAAATTCTACTTAAAAAAATTAGATTAATAAAATTAAGGTTTAATTACTCGAATGATATGAATTTTAGTAGTTGTATGTCAATTTGGTACCATTATTAAAAAATTGTCAATTACGTCCTAATTTTTTAAAATTACCTCAATTATGTCTTTTTCAGAAAAAAAATGATTAATTCCATCAAAAAAATTATTTATCTATGAGAAAGAAACGTAATTAAAAGATAGGTATAATTATTGATTTAATCCTCTAATTTTTTGGTTTGGTTCATTTTGGTCCTTTTATTAATTTTTTGGTTCAATTTTGTCTTCTAATTATTTAAAAAGGTTCAATTTGGTTATTTCCTTTGACATTAACATTATGTTTATACATGCCACGTGTCAATTTGTGAAATTTTCATTTTTTTTAATTCTTTAATTTTTTTTAAATATATTAATTATCACATGTCAGGTTACTATTGTGTTACGTTGTTGTTTTCAATTTAGTCCTCTGATTAAATTTTTGATTCACTTTACTTCTCTATTTTTCTTTAAAATGATTCAATTTTCTCCTCTCCAATTTGAGACCAAATTAATAAATAAGTTTAATTACAATTTATATACACATGTTAAATTTTATTTTTGAATTTATAAATCAAATCATTACACCTAAATATTCAAATTATTTTATTTTTTATCAGGGTAAAGAATTACAAGTGTAAAAATACAATATATATATATATATAAATTAAAATATTAAAAAAATTAAAAATTTTACAACTTACATGTAACATGTATGGTGTTAATGACAACTTAACGGAAATAATCAACTTAAAGGTTCTAATAATTGGAGGACTAAATTGAACTAAAAAGTAATAATAAAAGAATCAAATAAAAAATTTAAAGACTAAATCAATAATTATAACTAAAAATATTAATAAAAGGTTTTTTATTTTATTTTAATCATATTGATGATATTTTATTTGACAACAAGATAGTCGATCAAATTTCTATTTTTGATGATTGAGACATTTTACATTTCAGTTTAAATACATACATTACAGGAAAAGAAAAAATCTTTTTATTTTTGTCTTTCAGGTAAAGAATTGAACTTACATTTATCACAAACAAGTTCTTCAACTAAAGTGTCTATGTTAAATTCGATTATCACATATCTCATTTCATGATTAATGCATAATTTGAATAATATGTAGATGCCGTACAATTCAATTCTTTTCATAATTAATAAAATGATTAATGCAAGAAAAAAATTAAAAAATAAGTTATATCCTCCTCCACCTTTGTAATATAAAAATGAATTTAAATATATTTCAAAATGTTTTTAAAAACTGTGTTTCTTTTTAACTAAATTATATTTTTATTTTGTTTACCAATTATTTTTCCAAAGAAATGGTATACGAAGTGCTTTTATTTTCCGATAAATAGACGTAATAAATTATAATATAAATACAATATTTGTTTATTGGAAAGATATTTTAAATAAATTTCACAAAATACCGAACAAAAAATAATTTAATTTTAAAATAAAATATACCTTTCCTACAATAATTTAAGAAAAATAATATATTTAACTCATAAAATATATATTCGGAATTCGTCGTAATTATGTAAAATCAAGAAACTTAAATTTCATAAGAATGACAATGAGACGACTTTTATTATCTTATATTTTAAAAAATTTATCCTCATTATTATACACATAACTAATGAATATAATATTTTTATCTCATTTTCATTCTGACAAGATAACGGATTTATACTAATGTTTATGTTCATATTCACTTTCTTACTATTTTAATTAATGATATTTTTATAAAAAATAAAAAATAATGAAATTTGAAAATATGATAATATCAAATATTCAATACCAAAATAATGTATTCTTGTTTTTCTAATATCAAATATTTAGAACAAAATTATAATCATATACATTTCAAATTAGAGTACAAAAACAAAAATTCCTAAGAACGAAAATATTTATTAAGTTTGCAAACGTTAACGAAACAAAAATGATAAAATTAAAAAATATTTTTAAATATTTATAAAAAAAATTAAGTATTCAAGATCAAAAATATTTTAAATGTCTCTTTTTACACTTTCTCTAAATTATAATTATTTTTTTGCACCAATACAAATTATAACACACCACTTAACAAAGTTATACAAAGAACAAATATTAAACTAATAACATTTTAAATTTAGCATAAATTTTTCTTCTTTTGAAATTGGATCTATGTGGTGGTGATAAACAAAATTTATGACAATGATATTCATTTATTATATTATAAATAAAATGTCTTTATTCAAACTTAGATGGGCCTTGCTCGATGACTTGTACGGACCGAGCAGGCCCAACGACCTTGAAGGGTCGGGCGGGCTCGAGGACCAAAATAAGTTGGACGGGTCTAAAGACATGAACGAGCTAGGTGGACCCGACAAACCGGACGAGTCAGTTGGGCCCAACGACTTGAAAAAATCAGGTGAGCCCGATAACCTGAACGGAGCAGACAAGCTTGATGACCCAAACGAGCTTGGCAGGCCTGATGACCCGAACGGGCCAAGCATGCCCGATGATCTGAACGGGCGAGACGAGCCCAATGACCCGAACGACCAGGCGGGCCCGATGACCCGAACAGGCTAGGCGGACCTGAAGACTCAGATGGGCTGGGATGGGTCGGCCTAACGACTCAGACGGATCGGCCAACGACTCGGACAGGTCGTGCTCGACGAACTGGGCAAGCCCGACGACCTTGATGAACCGAGCGGGCCCAAGGACCAGGACAAGCTGAGTCGCCCCGACAACTTGGACAGGTTGAGTCGACCCGACGACTCGAACAGACTGTACTAAACGATCCGTACGGATCGGGCATGCCTGATGCCTAAACGGGCCAAGCAAACCCAAAGACCTGGATAGGATGGGCCGAACCGACTCGACGATTCAGACAGTACTTATTTTGTTATAACGATAAAGTTTTGAATTGTTTTTAGATTTTAAGGATGAATTAAAAACTATAATATTAAAAACAAAACTAACAACGTAAGGTCATATAAAGGTTGGAGATACACAAAGAATAATTTGATCGGTGAGAGTGACTTAATTTTATAAATCTTTTTACTGTTTTTCTAATTTTATAATTCTTTTTACTGGTTGTGGTTTATATAGCACCTTTCCTCTTCGTATATTATTTATGTTCACGAGGAAACAGTCTCATCTCATGCAAACAATATTCTAAGAAGACTTCGAAAAATAGTCACAAAAAATAATAAAAGTTAATGTTTAAGCAAGTGCAAAATATTTTATTATACTCCAAAAATCTATTTCAGACCCACATCACGCTTTGAATTTTAGTATTCCAATAAATAAGAAAATGTCTAACAACCATAACAATATTGAGAAAGTCCACAGAAAAAACCTTGTTTTGAGTTTTGCTGATTTTATAACTCTTTTTAGTGATTTATAATTGTGTATTCTATGCTATTGGTCTTTATGGAAAATACAGTCTCATCTCATGCAAACAATATTATAAGAGACTTCAAATGGCAGTCACAAAAAATAAATAATCTAAAAGCAAATATTTAAGTAAGTGCAACATGTTTTATTATACACCAAAAATCATTTCATACCTACATCACGCTTACTATTCCAATAAATAAATATAAGAAAATGTATATATAACGACCAAAACAAAGATTATAAAAGTCAAATTCAACGCAGTAGGTGGGTGCTAACATCAACACAGGTTGTATTTCGTATACATTAATTAAAAGCATATTTCCTTTTCGTGACTTCTCACAACTTCATTTTCACTGTCATCACCGGTGGATTTTTACTTAAAATTTGGAAAGAGTCCAAATAATATATATATATATATATATATATATATATATATATATATATATATATATAATCATTATCATTAATATAAAAAAATATAATTTAGTATTAAAATATTTTTATATGTTTCTCGTTAGAAAAATGATAATTTTGAAATTGTATTTAATATAAAATTCATTTTAAATAAATTTTTCTGATTTATCCCTTTCATGAGATATTTTAATATGAAATTTTTCACATATAATTATTTGAATATTAAGCCCTCTAATTCTAGAGTTGGATTCTTAGTATTATGCGTGAAAAGATAAATCTATATTGTTTTGGTTTGTCTTTTTTTCTATCATTTAAAAAAAATATTATTTTATTCTTCATCAATATACTAATTTTTAAAAAAATATTTAAAACTAAAAAGTAATTTATCAAAATCAAATCAAAAATTGAGAGAGTTATTACTAAAAGAAAAATCTATGATAACCCAATCACAATTAGAAAAAGATTAAGAAGAAACAATAGTATGTAATTTTTTGTTTTATATTCATAAAAAAATAAATATACAAAATATTCTTGATGAAAAAAATATTAAATATTAAACTACAAATGTTTCACTATCAGTAGACATGGGAGTTACTCTTTTATCTTTAAGAAATAAAAGAGAATTAATGAGAAATGAGAATAGAAAAAATAAATTTGTATCTATTTTCTATTTCTTTTTTAAAAAAAAATATAAAAATAAAAGATAAATACAATATATGAGAAACTTAAAAAATAATAAATAAAAACAAAAAATATATCTCAAAAAGTATTTTTATTTTTTATTATATTTAATTTTATATTTTATTATTTATTAACATTAAATATTATATTTTATAAAAAAATAAAAGTCTATGTAATTTAATATATAATATATTATACATATATTTTAAAAATTTTGAGGGGCCATGGCCTATAAGTATACGAAGATCCGTCCCTGGTCATCTCAATGCTTTGAAGGGATCGGGGCAAGCTACGATTCTTTGACTGTGTTCTTCATCACAGTTTGTGGTTGCTTTTGTTGTCTTCATCGTATTGTTGTTGTCAGGTACACACTATATATTTCTCCTTTTTATTTCAAGTTTAGGTTTGTTCCATCCATGGAATAATGCATTTTTAGTTTATCTATAATCTAAATCCTCTTAGTCTCTTAAACTCCGTTCCTCTTACTTTGCTGCTACCAAAATTTTCACAGTTCAATTCATCAATCTTGAAAGTTCACGGGAAAAAAAACACAGTTGTTCTAATTTCATTACTGCCGCTAGCTATTAGGAAAGGGTCTTCATATTATATGAATGAAACGTAGTGTATATATATGCTGGACGATATATATTTTTTCAATTGATCACTTTTATTTTTATGATGAGAAAACGTGTGATTGAGTTTCTGAAGAAGAATAAGCCAGTATTTATAGTGAAAATTTGTATATATATAATAACGTACTCCCACCTGTTCAAAACTTTGGGAATTTTAGTTTTTAGTTTTGTTTTAAAGTACGTTGGTTATTTTAGAATTTGAATAACCTCATCTACTTGGGTAAGAAAACTTATTTCAATAAAATAACTATATTCTTTTTATAATAAGGCTTAATTAATGATTTAATCATCTACTTTGTTGGTATAGTTTATTTTGGTCTTTTTATTATTTTTGGTTCAATTTGGTCTTCTAATTCTTTCAAAATGTTTAATTTGGTTTTTTCTGCTAAGTTGACGTTAATTCTGTCTACGTAAATATCATGTTATTTTGTGGAATTTTAATTTTAATTTAAAAAAAATTAAATTGTCATGTGTCACGTCATGGTTGTGACGTGTTAATTTGTGAAATTTTCAACGATTTTTTAATATATATATATATATATATATATATATATTTTTTTTTTTTTTCTTTAATTTGAAAAAAAAAATTGTCACATGACATGCCATGTCAGACTATGCTTATTTTCAATTTAGTCACTCTATTTAAAATTTTGATTCAATTTAGTCCTCCTATTTTTTAAGATGATCTAATTTTGTCATCTCCAATTTGAGACCAAATTAGTAATTAAGCTTAATTACAACTTATATATACACGTTAAATAACTTTATAGAATTTATACATCAAATTATGTCACCTAACTATTCAAATTATTTTGCCTTTTACATGTGAAAAAAATTTCAAGTGAAAAAGATGTAAGAAATAAAGTAACATGAGTATTTAAAGAGTGATTTGATTATAAATGATAAAAAATTATTTTAACATGAATATATAAGTTGTTTCATTTACTAAGTTGTTCTCAAATTGAATCAAAATTGTAAATAAATGGACTAAATTAGAAACAACCACCATTAATCTGACATGTGGTACAATTATGACCTGCCACGTGGTAATTTAAAAAATAAAAAAAATTAAAAATTAAAAGTGATTGAAAAAATTTCAAGAATTGACATATGACACGACCATGACGCAAGACGTAGCAGTTTATTTTTTTTAAATTAAAAAAATTAAAAATTAAAAAAAAATTCACAAAATGACATGTGACATGCATGAACACAGTATTAACGTCAATTTAACAAAAATGACCAAATTGAACCTTTAAAAGAATTAGATAACCAAATTGAACAAAAATAATAATAAAAGGACCAAAATCAACCAAACTAACAAATTAGAAGACTAAATCACTAATTAAATTTTATAATAAAATATTTAAGGGATAATTAATGTTAATAGATAATTTAAAAATTTGTTTCTAAACATTTTTATAGCGGCAACTAAAAATAAAATTATAAAAAATTATATATTAGAGATCTTCCTAGATTGGATTTTGAAGATAAATATATAAATATATATATATATATATATATATATATATATATTATATAAAATATTTAGAATTTATATGTCCATTCCTTCTACTAGTATTACTTAAACAAAAATATACACCTAACAAACTAAGAAAAAAAAACATTTTAGGGACCACCTTTTCTAATTGCTAAAAGAGATAAAATCGGTTATAAATATTTTAACAACCAAACTAGAGATAAAAAAATATGTGGTGGCAAAAAGTCTAGTCACAATCTAATTAGCGACCAAATTGAAAATTGGTCTCTAAATAGTTATCGAAGTTTCAATACCTTCTACTATAGAGATCAATTTAGTCATTAAAGTTTCAGTTGCAAAAATAAAACCAAAATTAGTGACTATTTTTTCGGTTGCAAACATGAAAAAAGATATTAAATTAAAAAAAAATCGGCACCAACTTGGTTACTAATATAATGACACTTATTTTTCGATAGGTAACATTTTTATTTAAATTAAAATATATTTCAATTACTAAATTGATGACAAAAAGTTAAAACATTTAGCAACCAATATATTTCAGTAACTAAATCAGTTGCAAAAAGAATAAGAAGAAGATTTAGCAACCAATATATTTTTAAGACTACTTTTAAGTACATAATTTTACGTGCTTATATATTTTGACATGTTTGTAACAATTTTTTAACCTACTTATAAATACTATAAATTTAATTATGCTAAATAATAGTAAACTCAAATATATAATGTAGTAAAGAGTATTATAAAAAAATAAAAGTGTACATACTACATGATCCAACATAAAAGCAAAATGGAAACAGTTCTAAATAAATACACAAGTTTTGAAGTCATCATACAATTAAAATTACAACTAATGGTCCCCTGGTCTACTATATCATCTCCACTACAACGAGGATCAGAAGGAGTTGGCATAAGATTTTCCAATTGGACGTGTTGAAAAATAAGTTTCATGGTTCATCTACTCATTTTGGTGTCGCATTTGCTCATCTTGTTGGTGCATGCATTCACTCTATTGCTCATGATTTATCATCATCTACTCCATCTTTTCTTCAAGTGTTCTCTCATTAGCATCCTTTTGCCATAATCCAAGATTTAATTTCTGAATAGTTTCACACATTTCTTCTATTTGATGAACTACTAGAGATTGACTGATATAGAGTAAGCACTTGTAGAAGTAGTAAACATTTTAATCAATGCACCAAGTCCATACACATGACCCTTTTTAATGCATGAATTACGAAGAGTTGTGTCATCACTATTAATGTTTCCCTCACTTGAAATGTATCCCTCCTTACATTCTTCTTCTATCTTTGTCTGATTTAATAAGTGGATATTTATTTCTTGTCCCTCACCATCAAATCAGGAAGAGAATCATGAATGAAGTCTGAATCAACATGTAGCGCTACTTGAAGTTGCACAAGTTCACCATCTTGGTATGAAGTGTCATGCTCAACTTGACTTACTGTCCATAATACTACGAGCTTTTATCTTAATTACTCCGAACCAACTTTGGTGTCACTCTAGATATTTGGTGAAATAAAATTGCTTTACTTGTTGTGCAAATATGAATGGATTGTATGCTTTTTTATATCTCTGTGAAGGCTTTACTTGAACGATTCCATACTTATTATCTACTTTGGTTCCTATTGTAGAAGTATTATCAAACCATTCACACTGAAAGAGAATTAAATTCATGATTGACCAGCCAGTATACTCTAGTTGAATAATATTAGACAATATTTCATAGAAATATGACTCTAACCATTGCTTCCTCATACATAAACACCATAGTTAGAGGAAATCAAGCTTTCACTAAAGAATAGTGTGAAACTTGTATCCATTAGTAACATAGATAGGTCATGATTCAACTTTTCTCTTAAGACCCATGCCAAAATAACTAATAACGGATATTGAATATTATTTTCTAGATTGAAAACCTAAATAAAAGATTGTACACTATACTATGTCAATCTAAAAGGAAAATTTGTATAACTAGCAAGTAGTAAATACAAATCCTCATTTTAAATTACCAAAACACCTTTTATTTATCGGATAACTTAAAAAAATTGTATTAACTTTTATTTAGTCTTTATTTTTGCATAATTTATTTTTAGGTCACATATTTGTTCCTTTTTTTTATAATTATTGACCTATATTCAATTATTATTATTTGATACATTATAATTTATTTTGTATTTGACATTGAAAAAAAATATATGTATCCTTATGATATTGAAACTTGAAAATATCAAGTTTCTTTTTCTTTGATTTTTATTTTTTATAACAAAAATTCAATTACTAATTAAAACAGTATAAAAGTAAGTAAGTACGAGTACACTCAATCTCAAGTGGGGATGAGATAAAAAATTGGATGAAAATGAAATTTAACATATAAGATCGAGATTAGATAGTCAAACTCACACCTACTATGTCATGTCGTTAAAAATGCTTGGTGCGTAAATCTTTTTTACTATCATTAAAAAATTAATTATTATTATCGTAATTATTAAAATAAAAAATATTATTTATTTAATACAAGCTATATACATAAAATAATTATATTTTAGTAATTTTTATTGATTTTTAGATTTTTTCTAATATTCATAGTGTGCGTAATATGTATAGATTACTAAATTTATAAAATTAATTAGGTTTAAAAAGATGAAAAGGGTAAAAGAATATGAACATAAACAGTTTGCAAAAAGTAGTCTCTCATCAAATATTATCAATTGGGGACTTCAACTATTACTCTCTATTAATTAATATTACTTTGTTATTTACATGTGTGCATCCAGAAAAGATGTAATTGAGATGTAGAATGGCTGCTATAATAGGGTGTTACCAATTCCTGACATCGTCACCTCGTGCAAAGGAGTGGCTAAAGAAGCAACTGATTCAACTGAACTTGTACGAGGCAAAAGTTAGTGAAGTAGAAGATGTTGTGGAGAAGCTCAAGAAGAAGAGAGATACTATTCAACATATAGTTGAAGAGGAAGAACGTAGACATGGAAGAAGAATTCACGTTGAAGTTAAAGAATGGATAGAGAATGTGGATAAACTCATTCTCGCGTATAAGGATTTCCACGAGGATGAAATATGCCATAAATATGCAGTGTTTGACTTTTTAGATAGTGGTTACCTTCCAAAGCCTGGGATAAGGTATCATCGAAGTAGAAAAGCAGATGATATCACAAAGCAGGCAAATGGGTTACTGCAAAATGCAAAGTTTGACATTTTGTCTTATTGGTCTGGCCCACCCTCTATGGCTGCATTTTTTTCCAACCTTGGTTACGAAAGCTATCCATCAAGAAATGACACTGTGAAAAAGATTACTGATGAATTCCAAAAGCCAGGTGTTAGAATGATCGGTCTTCATGGGTTGAGTGGCGTTGGCAAGACTTCTTTAGTCAAAGAGGTTGTGAAGAAAGCCTTAAAAGATAAGATGTTTGAAGTAGTGACCATGGCAAGTGTGACCAAAAACCCTGACATAAGAAAAATCCAAGGACAAATTGCTGATATGTTGGGGGCTGTATTGGAGGAGGAAAGTGACATTTCAAGAGCTGCGAGGATACACCAGATATTGAATGATGAGAATAAGAGCACGCTTATAATTCTCGACGATCTTTGGGAAAAAGTGAACTTTAACTTGTTGGGGATTCCACATGAATTAGAGAAAGATGATGGCGTTACCAATGTCAAAGGAAAATCACTAGATGTTGATATCTTGAAGAATGTCAATGATGGAGAATCCCCCGTCCTTGATGGTTCGACAAGTTTTAGAAGAGGAACGTTACAAGGTGAAGGTTCTAAGAATGTAAATAAAGGAAAATCCTCTAGTGTTGCTGACTCAATGAATGTCAAGAAAGGAGAATTCTTTGGTGGTGATTTGAATAATGTCAATGAAGGAAAATCCCTCCTTGATGCTTCTGGTCGGTTGAAAACTGAAAAGACTGTCCCTCAGTATAAAGGGTGTAAGATTTTGATGATTTCTGAAATCAAACAAGTGTTGTTAAGTCAAATGGAAGGGAAAGAAAAGAGTATTTTCCCAGTGGAAGTCTTAAAGGAGAAGGAAGCAGAGATGTTGTTCAATAAAAAGGCTGGAATAGGTGATAATAATTCTGAATATGACAAATTAGCAGCTCAAATTGCCAGCAAGTGTAAAGGGTTGCCAATGACAATAGTTACCACTGCAAGGGCATTGAAAAATAAAAGCCTTTCTGTGTGGGAGGAAACTAATCGAAAACTTGAATCTCAAAACTTAGCTGGGGCACCTGAATTTTCTACCAAGTTAAGTTATGATCTTTTAGAAGATGAGGAACTCAGGTACACTTTCTTGCTTTGTGCTCGCATGGGTCATGATGCATTGATTATGGACTTGGTGAAATATTGTATTGGTTTGGATTTTCTTCGAGGAATCAACACAGCAAGGGAAACCAGAGACAGAGTATATACGTTGGTTGCAAAGTTAAAAGAATCAGGTTTGTTGTCTGACAGTTATTCAAGTGATCATTTTACCATGCCAGATACTGTTCGTAGAGCAGCTTTGTCCATAGCATACAAGGAAAACCATTTATTTACAATGACAAAAGAAAAGGTAGATGAGTGGCCTGATGAACTTGAACGGTACGCTGCCATTTCGTTACATCATTGTAACTTCACTAAAGAGTTTCCTGGCACAATAAATTACCCAAGACTTAGAGTCCTTGAAATTGTCAATAGTATTCCACGTCCGAAAATACCCAAAAACTTCTTCAAAGGAGTGAAAGAACTTAGAGTGTTGTTATTGATTGGCATTCATCTCCCCCTTATTGATTCTTCAATTTCATCCTTGCATAAACTTAGAATGCTTTGTTTGGAGCAATGTTGCATGCTAGATGAGGAATTATCCATCATAGGAGAGTTGGAAAAGTTAAGAATTCTAAGTTTTTCAGGATCTGATATTAAAAATTTGCCAGATGAGTTGAATGAGTTAAAAATGCTACAAATTTTTGACATAAGTAATTGTTCTAAACTTAAAAAAATTCCATATGGTGTCATATCAAGCTTGGTAAGTCTGGAGGAGTTGTATATGAGAAATACCTTGATTCAATGGGAGGATGAAGAACAAACACGACAAAGTAAAATAGCTATTCTTTCTGATTTGAAACATTTGAATCAATTGACAACTCTAGACATACAAATCCCAAATGTTTCCTATTTGCCAAAGAACTTGTTTTTTGACAAGTTAGATAGTTACAAGATTGTTATTGGAGATTTGAGTTCATTTTTAGAGACTGATTTCAAGATGCCAGAGAAATATGAAACATTGAAACTTTTGGCGGTACAATTGAAAAATGGATCTGACATTCATTCTCTAAAGGGGATCAAAATGTTGTTTGAAGGAGTTGAAAATTTGTTTCTAGAACTTAATACTGTCCATGAAAAGCACAACAGTGTCCGTGAAGCCCATAATATTGTCCATGATCTTTTTTATAGATTGAATTTAAAAGGATTTTCATATCTAAAACATTTATGGATTGTAAATAATTCTACCATTCAATCTCTCATCAATCCAAAGGACAGACAACAACCTGAGAAAGCTTTTCCAAAATTGGAGTCATTAAGTCTCCATAATCTCAAGATATATGAAATATGCTCTTGCAAACTTTCAGAACCCTCTTTTGGCAAACTGAAAGTCATCAAGATCAATCTCTGCGGTGAATTGAAGAATGTCTTCTCAATTTCTATGGTTAGACTTTTAAAATTTCTTGAAACAATTGAAGTTTCTGAATGCAACTCTTTAAAGGAAATTATTGATGTGGGACCACAAAACAAAATTGAGCTTCCTATGCTTCCTGAATTACGCAATTTGAGGCTGCAATCTTTGTCTGAGTTTGTTGGATTTGATGTCATTCCTCAGATAGAAAGAGAGGAAAGAAAACTCTTCCACGAAAAGGTGCACTAAAATTATCCTCTAAATTTATTCATCCTTTACAGCTAAAACTTTTTTCCCATTTTACTCTGTTAAACCGAAAGGAAAGAGTTTATAAGGATCTCAACGTTAAAAAGAGAAGAAGGTTATTTATATATTATGAAAATTAAGTTGAGAAAGTCAAAATCAATTCCTTACTTTTTGGAGACTCTAATCACGTGTGGCTGTTTGCAGGTTGGAATTTCAAAATTAGAGAGACTGGAGTTGTCCTCAATCCAGATTGACGTAATATGGAGTGTCGAACAATCTTCAAAAAGATCATCTTTTGAAAATTTGACTCATTTGGATGTGAATGGTTGTTGGAAATTAAAATATTTGATGTCATTTACAATGGCCAAGAGTCTGGTGAATCTTCAAAGCCTTTATGTAAGTGACTGTGAAAAGATGGGAAGCATCTTCCTCCTTGAACAAGATAGAGAGAAGGATATTACGGTAAGAAGCTTTGTCTGATTAGATTCAGTGTTAAGATTTGAAATTACAAACCCACAATCGTAGTTTCAGATAGTAGGATAACTAATGTTATTCATTGGTAGATCCATAAATGTTATATTTTTCTTTTTCTGTTTACTGATTAGGTTTCTCTATTTTAACACATATTTGATTAACTTATGGCTACTGTGTACCAAAACAGGATAACATCTTTCCAAAATTGAAGAATATGAAACTTCGCAATATGAACAGTCTGAGTAAGATATGGAATCCCAAACTCCCTTCAGACTCCTTTAGCAAACTAGACACTCTAATCATTGAGGAGTGTCACAGACTTGAAAATGTAATGGAAGGAACATTTGTGAGTATATGCAACTTGAGAGTCACAAATTGCAGGTTCATGCAAGCAATATTTAATATACGTGAGCAAGTTGGGGATGTAGCTAATAACTTGCAAAATGTTCATTTAGAAGCACTCCCTAAATTGAAGCTTGTATGGAAAATGAATAATGAAGATCGTCTTGGGATTCCTAAGTTTAACAATCTGAAGAAGATATTGGCTCAAGATTGTGAGAGTTTGGAATATATATTTCCATTTTCAGTAGCCAAGAGTCTTGATAATCTTGAATCTCTTGTGGTTTGTGATTGCTATGGATTGAGTGAAATTATTACTAAAAGGGAAGCTAACCACATGAATAGAGTCAATTTTAACTTCCCTAAACTAAGCACCATCAAATTTTCAAATCTGCTAAAACTTACAAGCTTCTATCCATCAACTTATGATTTATCATGTCCATTGAATGAGCTATCTATTGATCTTTGTAACAATCTGGAACCATTCAACTCCGTACATGTATGCTTTCCTGAAGAGGTACTAGTACTAAGCCCCACAACTCTTCAACAACACTTTCTAATTCATGCAAAATTAAATAGAAAATAATCAAAATGGAAACACATTCTTCCACTTTTACTTAAATATATGTACATTTATATAAATATACTCATCCTTTTCTTTACATGTTTGTCAATTATAGGTAATCAATAACTTGAAGTCCATGCAAATTGAGTCTTGGCATGCAAAGTCACCAAGCAGTTATATGGGTAAAAGGAACCATCGAAGGGATAACTTAGAAGAGCTCTCTTTATTTAGATTAATGGATACTGAGATTTTATATTCTTTCCTACATAGAAATCCTAATTTGAGAAGTCTATCACTGAATTATTGTTTCTTTGAAAAGATAGTGCCTCCAAAGGAAGATACTGAAATTGAAAACTTGGGAGTAGTTCCAAATCTGAAAAGCTTAATGTTGATAGACTTGCCGAATCTCAAAGAGATAGGCTTTGAACCAGACATCATTCTTGAAAGGTTAGAGTTCTTGATTTTGAGGAACTGTCCTTGTATGATTACTGTAGCACCTTCCTCTGTATCTTTTACTCGCTTGACAAATCTAGAAGTGGTCGATTGTGATGGATTGCAAAGTCTTATGTCGGCATCTACTGCAAAAACTTTGGTTCAACTCAACATCTTGAAGGTAGTTAAATGTGAATTCCTGATGGAAATAGTAAGAAAAGATGGAGAAAAATCTGACAGAGTTGTTTTTAAAAAATTGAAAGCACTAGAGCTTGTTTCACTGAAGAAACTCAAGAGTTTCTGTGTCTCTGATTGTGACTTTGAATTCCCATCATTGGAGAAATTGGTAGTGAGTGCATGTTATAATATGGCTAAATTTTCCGAGACAGTCACCAGCTCACCACTTTTACAAAATATACATGTTGTCCACGGAAAAGAGAACAAACGATTCTGCTGGGAAGGAGATATAAATGCTACAATACAAAAGATATTCGAGGAAATGGTATGTAATTATGTGTGATTTTCTTGACCAAATTTTTCTTTTCTATTTTGATATTTTTAAAAGTTAACTTAACAATGAAAGTACTTAAAAATTTGTGGGTAATAGAAAACGAGAGAAATAAATATATTTTTGGCTTCAGTTATCTTTTTAGAGAATCAAAATCCTAAAAATTCTACCAAATTCTTATCGAACCAAAAAATAGAAGAAAAACTATGGACAAGTGATCGTTTGAGTGGAATATATCATTGTACAATGAACTTACACAATATATATTTGCAGAAATTTTTTGAAGGCATGGAGGAGATGAGCCTTTCCGAACATCAAGAGCTACAAGAAACTTGGCAGCATGGAGGTGGTATGCAAAAGCAAAATAGCTGGTTTTATAGTTTGAAAATTTTGAAGCTTGAGAACTGTGAAATTCAACCATGTGCAATTCCATCTAATATTCTTCCCTATTTGAGGACCTTAAAAGAACTCCAAGTACGAGGTTGCAACAATGTAGAGGTAATTTTTGAGATGAATGCTGAAGAGGGAACTGGATCAACATTCCACTTGGAGAAATTGGCTTTAGAAAAGCTACCGAAGCTTAAGGATGTCTGGGAAAGTAATGGTAAAGGAACCGAGAGCTTTCAAAATCTGAGGCTAGTTAATGTCAACGAATGTGAAAAACTGCAATCTGTGTTTCCTTTGACCTTGGCAAAAAATCTTAAGAAGCTTGAAAAACTTGAAATACTATATTGTCATCGATTGCATGAAATTGTTAGAAAGGAAGATGACACAGAAGCGGTGTTCTTTTTTCCTTGCGTAACTACACTTTATCTTTTTGATCTACCAGACCTCGTTTACTTTTACCCAGAAGCATTTACTTTGGATTGCTCTGCGTTAAATTCATTAATCGTGTTGAGTTGCCCAGCATTGAAGCTATTTGGAAGTGCTAACAAACAATCCATTTTCTTTGATCTAAAGGTAATTCAGTAACATGAAATGCACACTTTCTGTCTATCTCTCTCTATGTATATATTTTACATTTCACCTTTTAATACCTAGTCCATGCTTTTCTATTTGATTTTCTTTCATTAGGATATTTGCAACCTTGAGGTATTGATACTTGACTGGGAACACACATTGGTGTTAAGGACAAAGTTGGGGGAACCTAAGGACAACCTCAAATATTTAAATGATATTAAGTTGTTCTTTGGTGATGATGAGAATGAAAGACCTGATTTGCCTATTCAAATACTTCAAAAGATGCCAAATTTAACAAAAATGAGTATAAACTATTGCAGTTGCCTCGAGGTATTCCAAACTCAAATCCCGAAAAATGTCAAAGAAAGGGTGCTTACACACTTGAAAACATTGAAACTGTATAATGTGTCAAAACTGCAGTCCATTGGGTCAGAGGACTCACCATGGTTAAACGTGATTTGTGACAGTGAAAAGCTCCAAAAATTATATGTTTTCACTTGTCCTGATTTGAAAACATTAGTTCATTCTACTCCTTTAGTGTCTTTCAGGTATGTGAAAGAAATGTACATAGACAGATGTAAAGAATTGAAGTATTTATTCACATTATCATCAGTGAACAAGTTAGAGAACCTTGAGCATATAGAAGTCAGTAATTGTAAATCAATGCAAGCAATAGTTTTCAAAGAAGATGATGACATTTCAGAAGAGATCAAACTACAACAACTAAAGCGTGTACATATATATTGTTTATCAAGCTTGGAATGCTTTTATTCCGGATATGAAACTTTGCGGTTACCCTCCCTGATGCTAGTGGACATATGGAAATGCCCCAAGATGGAGTTTTTCTCTGGAGGAGAGATACACCTGAATTCTTCTTTTAGAGGAATTCGAGTTTCAAACGTCTTAAGTGATGACATGGTCTTCTACCATGATCTTAACTCTTCGGTAGATAAGGTGTTCCTGCAACAGGTAACCACTTTCAATTCTGAATCAATTAGTTTTGACTCTTTTTTGAGTGAATTTACAAAATCTAAAACAAGAACCATTGTAGGTTTATAACGTTTTTTTATAGGAAAACTAAGTCGAGCAAGCAATGGATATATCTGATGATAAACCTATTGTAATATTCACAGGAGTTTTTTCAAGCTGTGGACAAGAAGTGCTTTTCTGATAATCTTGAGCTACAAGCAGACCCGCATTGTAAAACAGGTTTGCAAAACAAATGGTTGGCAAATTTGGAAACATTGAAGTTGGAGAACTGCAAGCTATCATATGCAATTCCATCTTTTATTCTTTGTCTTTTAAAGAACTTAAAAGAGTTAGAAGTACGAGATAGCGACCAAGTAAAGGCAATTTTTGATATGAATGATGACACTGAGATTAAAGAAACAGAATCGCAATTGAAGATATTGACTTTAAATGGGCTATCAGAGTTGAAACATGTGTGGGAAAAGTACACTAGTAGAATTCTAATCTTTCCCAATCTGCAAGAGGTCGTTGTAAGTGATTGTGCAAAGCTTCAAACTTTATTTCCTGCTTCCCTGGCAAAAAGTCTTAAGGATCTAAAAAAGGTTAAAATAGATTCCTGTGAAAATTTGCAAGACTTTGTTGAACAGGAAGAAACAACATTTGTAACTGAAAAGTTTGTGTTCCCTTGTGTGGAGGATTTGGAACTCAATGACTTGCCTCAGGTCACTTGTCCCAAAACATTCACTTTGGAATTCCCCTCTGTGAAATTCGTATCTGTGAGGAATTGTGATGAGTTAGGGTTATTTCAAAGTGTATATGATCCCATGGGTGAGGGTACTTCAAGCAGCAGACTTCCTCTTATCTCAGATCCAAAGGTAAGCGAAGTATCATAGAATCTGCCCTTCCAACTTTTTTCTCCTTTCACCTTTTATCTAATTCACACACTTTTTTTTATCTCTGATATGTTTTTGTCCCTAATTGTTAGGTCATTTCCAACCTGGAGAAACTGACTCTTGATTGGAAACAAGTTCTGGCATTAAGCTTAGGGTTTACGTCACAGAAATCTACGAAAGGCCTCAGAAATTTAAACTGCATTTCCTTATCTTTCTTTCGCGCCAAGGAGAATGAAATGCCCGTGTTACCCGTTGAAATACTCAAGGCACCAAATTTAATAGAAATGGGTATAAACAATTGTGATAGTATCGAGAATTTCCTTGCTCAAAACCCCAATATTGGCGAGGAGGAGATGCTAAGACAGTTAACAATATTGAGGCTATGCAATGTGTCCACTACACAGTTCTTCGAGTTAAACTACTGCTCAAGCTTGAACATGATCTGTGAGAGGCTTCACAAATTAATTGTTTCCCAATGTCCTCATTTGACAGCAATATTAGGAGTACGTTCTGCGGTGTCTTTCTCTTGTCTGAAAGAACTGAATATTTACAAATGTTCAAACTTGAAGTATTTATTCACAACTTCAGCTGCCAAAAGATTTATGAACCTTGAGGAGATCAGTGTCATTGAATGTGAATCACTGACAAAAATAGTGGCTAAAGAGGGAAATGCAACTTCTGAAGCCATTAAATTTGAGCGACTCCACACCATTCATCTACAATCTTTAACAAGTTTAGTATGCTTTTATTCTGGGAGTGACACTCTACAATTGTCATCTTTGAAAACTGTGGCAGTATGGAGTTGTCCCAACATGGAGTTTTTCTCCCATCGAATTCAATCCCTTATGGGAGTTACGGTATCCATGGACCCGGAAGCAGACGATTTACCCCCTTCAAGAGATATTAACACCATAATAAAAAGGATCTCAGAACGAAAGGTAAAAATTTCAAGGAGTTTTTGAATGCTTATTTGGTCTTATATTATTGAATGCATCTTCACCAGTAATTTAGAAGATAACCTTTTGCAATATTTACAGGAGTTTTTTGAAGCAGTGGACAAGGAGTGTTTTTTGGATAATCTTGAGCTACAAGAAGATCCGCATTGTAAGTCTGGCCTGCAAAACAAATGGTTGAGAGATTTGATTAGTTTGAAGCTACAGAACTGTACTCTGCCATGCGCAATTCCATCTGTTATTCTTTCTCTTCTGAAGTGCTTAAAAGAGTTGGAAGTACGGGATAGTGCAACAGTAGAGGTACTTTTTTATATGAATGACAATGAGATTGTGCAAATAGCATCCCAGTTGAGGATTTTGGCCTTAAAAGGGCTATCGAAGCTAACACATGTTTGGGAAAAGAAGAAAAATGGAGTTCTCATGTTTCCGAATCTGCAGCAGGTCGTTGTTAGCAATTGTAAAAAATTGGAAACACTATTTCCTGCTTCTTTGGCAAAAAATCTTAAAAGTCTCAAAGGAATTGAAATAAAAGATTGTTCTAAGTTCCGAGAAATTGTTGAAAAAGAAGAAGCCACAGAAGCAAAGTTTGTGCTCCCTTGTTTAGAGAGGTTGATTCTTTCTTCCTTGCCACAACTCAGTTGCTTTTACCCTCAAACATTCACTTTGGAATGCCCTGCCTTAAATATATTATCTGTGTTTGAGTGTGAAAGATTAGAGTTGTTTCAAAGTGAACATTCCATGGGTGAGGGTACTTCCGTTAAGAGAGAACCTTTAATTTCAAGTCTAGAGGTAAGTGTGCATCAAAGAGTCTATACTCTCAATTTTTCCCTTTATTGGTCTGTTACAATCCTTAATTTCTTTTGAATTTGTTTTTGTTGTAATCATTAGGTCATTTCCAACCTGAAAGAACTAGAACTGGATTGGAAACAAATTCTGGCATTAAGATCGAGGTTTAGGTCTGAAAAATTTACAGGAGTCTTCAAATGTATAAATAAAATGCACCTGCTCTCGTACGGTGATAAGAGTGAAATGACTATAGTGCTAAATGAAATACTCCATAAAGCACCCAACTTAACCGAAATGATTATACAAGTACTAAATTGCAAAAATCCGGAGATTTTCCATGCTCAAAACCCCAAAGTTTGTGAGGATGGGATGCTCTTACAATTAAGAATATTGACACTATTCAACGTATCTGCTATCATGTCCATTCAGTCAGAGAACTCATCTTGGTTAAACACAATCTGCGAGAACCTTCACGAATTAAATGTGCCGTCATGTTAAAACAATAGGAGTGCATTCCACTTCTACAATGTCTTTCTCTTTTCTGAAAAAAGTGTTTGCAAGCCAATGTCCCCGATTGCAGTATTTATTTACATCTTCGGTCGCAAAAAAGTTAGTGAACCTCAAAGAGATCGCAGTCATAGGATGTGAATCCCTGAAAGAAATAGTGGCCAAAGAAGAAGATGAAGATGAAGATGAAAATGAGATGATATTCATGAAGCTTGAGTATTTGACTCTTATCTCATTAGACAAATTTGAAAGGTTTTACACGGGGAGTTCCACTTTGAATTTCCCATCCTTGAGAAGCGTGAGGGTTGACAAATGCTTCAGCACCAAAATTTTCCGTCGTCGTGATAAAGTGCCTCCGAAATTTAGGGTGGTCGTAGATGGAATCCGTTGTAAAGGTGATACAAAAGCTCTGATCATGCAACAACTTGAGGAGGAGGCATCCTGAGTTAATTTGGTGACAAACTCCCTTCACTTGTAAGTACATTATATCATTTTATTTTTTCATCTTGGAAAAATAATTGGCATATGCTGCTCAACTGCTATTGACTTAGTGTGAAGGCATTCACCATCTAATTAACTTTTCTTTGTTTCTGCATTTTATATAAATGGAGAAATATGAAATGTTCAATCAAAATATATTTTTCTACAATCTGTGTTGGTCATCTCTAATCAACTCGCCTTTTGTGAATAATTTGCTTCAAGAAATTGTGTCAACTGAAACAAACTTATTGTCACTGCGTTCGCTTCTGGTACCCTTTTCAAAATTTGTTTTCTTGTTTTTATTGAGCACACCATCGGAGAATACATGAAATTTCAGTGAGTATATATTTTGCTTCTTGTATTTATAATTTTCCATATTTATAATACAAATTTATTCTAAAAGATTGAAAGGAAAGGAAAGTTCAGACATAAAAAGTTGATAAAGTATGGACACTGGTCAGAACTAGAATTTTAACACTATTTTAAACTGTCAAAATTTTGATAGTCAATTTTTCTCATGCCTTGCAAAATCCAGTTTAAAAGGTTGGAAATCTATTATCAAAGCTGGGATTTCAGTTGTTCAGTCATGAACAAATTCGACTTATTTTCCTACGCTCTCTAATCGTAGTTCTTTCAAAAAAAAAAATTAAGTTGCAGGGAATCAGGGGACTCAAAAAAATGAAATGATAACGACATGACTACAACTATCAACAAATAGTGGACTTTTTCGTTGTGTTGAAGTGCAGTGTTCATGATTTAAGTTTCCCTATATACCTACAGGTAACATGAATGGTTCTCAAGATATATAAGGTTGTTTGTCAATAAGTATTGTTCCTATATTCAGAAGGAGCAAATGCGTGTTGTTTTTAAATTATAGGAAAGATAGTGTGTTGCTTTAAGAGATTTGAATTGTTTTAAATTATAAGTTGTTGAATGTTTTTGTGTTAATAAATTTGACATGAGTTTAGTTGTTGAGAAAAAGATGCTCCGTGGATAAGTTGGAAACTGAGCATTGCATCTCTGGATATGTCTGTTGTTTCTCTGCTATAAGGTGTTTCATGAACAATACTGAAATGTATTTGTGTGTATGTACTATGGTACTTATGTTGTAAAATGAGTGTTTCTTTCTTTTAATAAAGTTGTCCTGTTGTACAGGAGGGTGTATGGTTTTAAATTATAGAAATATTTCTTCATGTATAAAGTTTATCACCTAAAGACATAATAGAAATATTGCTTGATGAGAATGTGTGGCAAGGGTGGCATAGAGAAAGTGATGGTGATGATGAAGTTGAAGATTGTTCATATAAAGATTAAGAAGAAAATGAAGATGAAGGTGAAAATGGAGATGAGTTTAAATAGAATCTTTTATATAGGAAGGAATGTCATTTAGCCAAAGCTACAATTATAATTTTCCATCTTCATGACAAAGTATGAAAAGAATTGGAGTTTATATGCACATGTTTCTCCATAAATATTTGAAAAAGTTGTAAGATCATATGTAATTGTTGTGTGAAAATGGTAACAATTATTTTGAAACTAATTGTAAATAAAGATGATATTTAGTCCTATTATAAAATCGTTGCCTAATTATTGAAAAAGAAACGTGAATAAAAGATATTAATTTGTATTAATAATAACTTCTATAAGATATTAATTTGCCTAAAAATATATTTTATATTATAAAATATTTTAGTAAAAGGCTTTTTAATTGTATTAAATTTATTTTATTTTAGTCCTATTGATAAATAAGAGATGTGGCCATTATTATATGGAAAATATAACTACTTCAGCAGATGGGTAGAGATGTTATTGAAATCCTGTTCATTATTGAAATGGCCATATCATGGAAACGCACCACCGCCATTTCCCCAACCTTCAACCTCACCATCAAAACACGCAACAAGGAAAATCCATTCGATTTCAAACAAAAAACAAATGCAAATAACACAAAATCCATATATATCAGCTTCGATTACATTATAAATCTTAAATAATATAAAAATGCTTAAATTCAAGTACAAACCTAGATCATCATCGAGACAAATATGAAAAAAAAAATACAAAAAGAAAATAAGATGATGGCAGACACGGTGACTTCTAAGACTTGAAGTGCAGCACAATATAACTTGTCGTGTCTTGTTATGAAGATAGTGTGTGTCCATACAGTTGTGTTGTTTTTCTGTTAAAATCACAAAGCAGTTCCTGAGTTTCGAGGATTTTGTTTCTAAGGATAATGAAAAATAAATTTTACTTTTTTTTTTTCATTATTCAATTACTTGTTTTTATCGGATAATGAAAAATAAATTTTACTTTTTTTCCATTATTCAATTACTTGTTTTTATCAAATTTTATAAGTAGTTTGAAGAATAAATAATTTAATATATAACCATATATAAAGAGATACCATCTTTTATGTCCACATTTTGTTATTCCAATTTTATCTTTACTTATTATTTTAAAAGTTAATTATTTTATAAATAATTTATCTTTAATATTATCCTAAAAATGTCTTTTGTATTTAACAGTTATTTTAAAAATTCTTTTTTGTGTATATTTTTTTTAATATTACATTTAACAACTAATTTAAAAATTAATTATATATTTCTTATTAATTTTAATTCAAATTTCTATAAAAATTAAAAAGTGTGAAACATATGTTTTTTTGCTAATAATATTATAAAAAAGATAATAATATGTTTTTTAGAAAAATATTAATCTTTAATGTTTAGTAACATTTTATTAAAATATAATTAATAAATTAATTTTATTAATAATGACATTTGTTTGAAAAATATTACCATATAATTATTAATATAATTTACAATACCATTTATTTAAGAAACGTTAATATAAAATCATTAAAAATGTTACTAAAGATAGAAAATGATGCAGTGTAGTGTTTGTGGAGATCAAAATTCAGAGAATCCAAGGAGAAATATTAATACTTGAAATTCTAAAGTATTGTAAGATCTCAATTCTGATTAGAGCTGTCAAGATGGGTTGAAACCTGTGAGTCAACTCGATTCACCACGAGTTCGGGTTTGATTGGATTAAAATTCATTTAAAAATTTCAATACAGGTTGATTTTTGACCCGATTCACCCGGATTGAACCCGTGGTGAGCCGAATTGACTCACCAACCCACAGATAAAAGGATCACACAAGTATTTTTTTTATTAAGGTGTGCTTTACGTTTGGATCATGTTAGGTTATTTTTTTAGCCAACACATAAATAATTTGTATTTTTTTTATTTTGGTTTGTATCTAGATTGTATTAAAGTTTATTTAGATTTTAATTAGAATTATAATTTAGTTTTGACTGAAAAAAAATTATATATTTTTTGTTAATTAAGTGAACCCGTGAACCAACCCGTTTAACCCCTACCAACCTGTGATGGATCGGGCCAGGTTTGAATTTTCCTAACTCGTTAAAAAATGAGTCAGGTTGGGTTGACTCACTAAATCATCAACCTGTGATGGGTCGAATCGGTTCAAGCCGAATTACCTGTTTTGCAACTCTAACTGTTATTGTTTTTCTTACTCTGATTTGTTAGAATGAAATTAGTGGATATTTCTTATTTTATAGTAAAATATTGGTTATGTGGTTAATAGTAGGGTAAAAAAGAGGATCGGGTCCTTTGTTTTGTAAAAGTGTATATCTCTCACTTATGTATTAAATAAAGGAAGATTATCATATGATTCCCGTTCTTTATTTTTTAAATTGTTTAGTGGTTGGGTGTGAGTTATTAATTAATGTGTTATTATTTTTTCTTATACACTACCTACTTGCGTCGAGTAACTATTCACAAAAAAAAAAAAAAACTCTATTATTCGTTTCGTTGATTTTATAATTCATTTTACTGATTTATGGTTTTATAATTATGATGACAGTTGTGACTGTCGTCTAAAGGTATTTTTAATGATCATTTTGTCCGAATGCGTATAAAGTCATCGTTAAAGCCATATTTTTCAGTAGTATGCAATACTCAAAGACGACCAAAGTCATATTTTGAAGTAGACAAAAAATAAATAATCGAAAAGATAATGTTTAGTAAGTCCAACATGTTTTATTATACGACAAACATCCATTTTACAGCTACATCACGGTCAGTATTTTAGTATTCCAATACATAAGCAAATGTATAAAAACAAAACAATGAGTTTAAAAGTAAAATTCTACGCATTTGGTGGGTGGTGCCAGCCTGTATTTTGTATACATCGAAAGCATATTTCCTTTCAGAATCTCACAACTTCATTTTCAACGTGATCTCAATGCTTTTGAAGAAAACTAGGGTTCTTTGTCTGTGTTTTTCATAAAGAGTTTCTGGTTGTTGTAGTTGTCTTCATTGTTTTCAGGTAATCACTATAATCACTACTTGCTCCTTCTTATTCAAAGTTTACTTGTTCCATCGATGCAACAATGCATGTTTCATTTACACATAATCTAAATCCTTAGTATTTTAAACTCCGTTCCTCTCTGGTAGAACTTTGCTGCTACCAAAATTTTCACAGGTAAACTATTCATCAAATCTTGAAAGTTCAAGAAAAAAAATCAGTTATTCTAATTTCATTACTGATTCTATTATACATGAACGAAACCAATTATATATACTCGACTGTATTTCTAAATCGATCACTTTTATTTTAATAATGAGAGAAAATATGTGACTGGATTTTTGAAGAAGAATAAGTCAGTGTTTATTAAATTTTGCCACAGGTTCAGTGAAACATCTCCCATCTTTTAAAAACTGGGAATTTTAGTTTTTCATTTTTTTTCATAATATTTTGATTATTTTAGAAAGTACCGTCACATCTATAGTTGAGAGAAACAAACATATTTCAATGAAATAACTTAGATCTTTATAAAGTACTCATAACAGAATTAATATTAATTATATAGTGAAAGTAGTTTAGAAAATTGTTTCTAGAGGTATAAATGAATGATTTGTTGGAAATAGTATAAGCAATTATAAATTAATAAATGAGTGTAATTTAATCTAATTTGTATAGATTAAGTACTTTTAAATGAGTAAGAAAAAAAAAATCTTAAATCTCTAAAATTTTGTGATGAAAAGAATTAATGATTAAATGAAATAATTTTGATTGAATCATATTTTATATTGCAGGTTGGTCTTGTCTAGTGAAGTAATATCACCTTAATTGCAGTTATTTTTAAGAATGTGACGGTTGTGGATCCTTCTCCAATTAATGTAAATGGTAACACATTTTTCTTCGTCTATATCATGACATTCATTTAAGTACTTGTTGATCATTCGTAGGTAGTAAAATGACGTTATATTAAACTATTAATTTTGGTTCTTCATGATTTGAAACTTTAATCCTTGAATTATTTTTCTTTTGTGCAATCTTAGAGCATGAATATCGCATATTTGCTTATGCATTATTTGACAGATGTTTGCATGAATCCTACCATTAATCTAATATTAATTTAAAATATTTTCTCCATGAGCGTACGTAGTACCTACGTGAATTATTTCAAGAAATATTTCTTTTTATACAAAACAGTGATATTGAATAAAGAATTTCACGCCATGTGCTCTTGCGCTAGATTTTATTAATTAATAAACTTTGTTTTTCTTTAGTCAACTTTCATAAGCAACACAACGTGACCTAAATAAGTTGTTTATATTCAATCATTTTATCTTTTAAATTCTGTCGATCATAACTATTTTAAGTAATATGGTTAAATGTCACTTTATGTTTAGTGACGAGATCTATTGAACAGTGTTTAGATCTATAGCTCATAAGAGGATCTACATAAATAGTTCAACCATTCAAATAAATTTTAATGTAAACGTAATGTGTTCATAAGGATGTGTTAGGTCTAAAGAAGGAGTTTTATTTGAAAGATATAACACCAATGAAACCTAAGTCCAACCACATAAAACATTGACATCACTCTCAACTCAAAACCTTAAGGCAATGGATTTATGAGTTTTTATCCTTATATAGTGTTCCACTTTCTCATTTTTAGTCAATGTGGGACTTAGACTCACACTTGAAATCCTAATAGGATACTTACTGGAAAATAATATAAAATAGATCTTTAAATATACTTTTTGGAATTTTACATGTGTTTGCTCATGTACACAATACATCATACTAAGGTAGCATACACATAACTGGTGTTTTTTTTTTCTTTCGAGGAGGTTCATTAGGGAGGGATTATATATATGTGACTTGAATTTAACTTACATAAAGGATTGACACCACGTTTAACCAAAAACTGAGACATAGAGTTTATGAACCTTTTTTCTTAGCTGATGTTTAACTTTGTCATTTCTACTTAACTTTGACATTGCGACACTTTGATTATTCACAATAATATCCCTCTTAAGTATGAATCCCTTTTATATGATATATTTCCCCTCAAGTATACCATGAACTTTATATAAACTATAATTGTTGTGCTTGTGGTGTTGTTATAATGTGTTGTTATTGTTGTCACAACAGTTTAAGCAGTCACAAAGATGAACCATCAACTTTGATATCATTGATGATTTTTTTTTAAGGCGATTCATTAGGGAGAAACTACATAAATGTGACTTGAGCCAAAGAGATACAAAACATTTATTACTTCATTATAAAACGCAAAAAACCAGTCAACAATTACTTTGATAGAAGTGATACATATCTTATAAGTACAAAAGCAACGAAGATTAGTGAGAGAAGATCATGTGATTGATGCTACTTTACTTTATACTAGTGAGAATGCTCTCATGAGCAAGAGCAACGATAGTAACAAATATAACAACAATAGGTTTTTTCATCTTGTCCCTATTGCCAGGAAAATAATCATCAACATAACAAGTGTTAGTGGAGGCCAAATGCAAAATGTCACAAATGTGATCAATCAGGACATGGGGAAAATGTATGGAAATCCCAAGATTCTTAAGAAGATGTCAAGATCGTAGAGCATGAATAAGACAAGGTACTACTTCTTACAACATCATGTGTTACAACAAACAATTCTATAAAATATTGGATTATACATATATAGTGGTTGTACAAACCACATGATCCATAATCGAACACTTTTCAAAGAGCTCAACAAATCAAAAATTTCAACTTGTTATGAAAGGTATAAGAAATTTCAAGTAAAACTCACTCAAGTATCAAATTAATTTTTTATGTCTTATATGTTCATAGATTACTTAAAACTTTTTAAGTGTTTCTCAAATGTTAGAGAAAGGCTATAAGGTCTCCTTTGAAAACAAATTTTGTGTGATAAAAGATGTAACAACCCTAGAAGCATTCAAAGTTCACATGAAAGAAAAAATATTTGCTTTGGATTTGATGAAAGAGGAATTGACTACAAATAAAGAAAATAAAATAATGTTCAAAATCAAAAGGAGATAAATATCTCTTGAAGAATTTTGATGTCCTAGTGAAGAAAGTAGATGGAGGCTCGCATTCTAACATTCATCAAAGGTCCAATGTCACTACCGTGGAATCAGTAATTGACAAAGGAGATGATGCAGATAGAAGAAGAAATACAATAAAGAATGTCAAATTGAATGAAGATGTGATCCCACATTTTAAATATGGAATACAATGAAAAATCGTACATGCCATAGTTGTATGATTGAAATATTTAACATTCTGTCTCCGGAAATGATCTCTAGTGCATCATTTATATTAATGTAAAATGAGACATGAGAGGTTGGAGGCCAAATACTCTTAACTCTAACTCTAACATTATCAATCCTTTCTTTAACTTATTTAATTTTGTCAGCAACTTTCCTAGAGGATCATCTTCTGCTTCTGCCATGTCATCATATTCACATATAACAGGTTGACATATAACCTACTTTTTAGGATGAGAGTACTGAAATAAAGATTTTGAAAGGTATGGATCATTTATTTATAAACTGTAAGATTAAAATACTAAGAATTTGATGCCATAATACCTTTGGTGGGCCAAAGTATGGCATGATCAATGCTTTAGGCCAAACTATAAATGTGCCTAAGGCCTCCCCCACGAATTGGATTTCTGAAGTTAGCACAAGCACTTGACCATGGGGATCTTGAACTTCATCAATCGTCACATGTGCGTATTGGGGCAGTAGAGAAACACCATGGATAGTCTCCCCACCTTCAAGTTGTCATCCTATGGCCACTGCGTGCGGGGGATATCTATCAACTATTAACTCATACTGACTTATGTTGTTAGTATGATCTGCAACAAAGCATGGTCCTTTTGTGCTCACACGACGTTTTGTTGGAGCTTTAGTGGGTAACTCCATATTTTGCTGCTGCTTGGACTTAAGCTTTTCTTCAAGTGCTATTTGTATTTGTTATTTTTGTTGAAGTTATTCCATCAAGTGTTGCTCCATAACTACCATGCGTTGGTTGATTATTTCCTCCATTTGAAGTTTCATTTTCCTAAGGACCTTTTGACTCAAGGATTCATTACTTCTTTGTGGAGGACCAAAGTAATCTCGAAGAGCAATTGCAGCTCCAACACCATGCACACGACCTGAGTGCTCTAGCTTTCCAATCGTCGTTGTGAGTATATCATCCTAATCATGGCCAACAAATGAACCCCGAGTCTCTTGCTCAACTAACTCATCTTGCACCACATAAGCAAGTTTAATCATAAAGTTTGCATATGAACTATGGGTGTCGAATAGGGTTTGCACTTACTATTCTTTTCATATATGATTTGAGCTGATTGTGATGTCATGTGTCTATCGAACTTAGTTCGATTAAATTTCCACATCATGTACTTAGGAATCGCAGGTACTAGTCAAGAGACTCGAATCGTAAAGCCTCTGCACAAGACTTTCTCATTCATTTCTCCAATAATGCATAGCCACCTCGAAAGAGTACGTGTGGTGCATCATTAAGCCTTTGTTTTTCCTAGGCTGCAACTCCAACAATTCTGTGAAATTTTTATCCGTTCATCCATTCCTTATTTTTAAACTGAACAATTTCAAAGTTGCTGAGAGTCGTGTAAAGTTAGTACATCATGGGTAGAAATCTTCCTTTGAATCAAACTTAGATCATCATATAAGTGAAATCTTCCAAAATTTTCTTTACCAAGATCATGTACCATGTCTTATAAATGATCACTCATCCATTCGTCTACATAATATGTTCTTCATGACGTCGTAGGCTTGTGTAATACTTCTCCATGACAAGTTCAAAATGTATAACTCCTCACTATACCAAAGATGAATAGATGATCACACATTGTGTCCAAGTCCGGGCGTATTTGATAAAGACAATGAACACATGGACAAAAATATATCCCATTAACAAAGATTACGTGTTCTTGTGTATATTGCAAAAATTCCATCTATCTCAAACTTTTAACTCTCACAAGGTGAAGCCTTACCTATTGGAAAAATAATTTTCATAATTTGCTAACACGTATACAAAGGAGTCAAACATCATAAATTTTAATAAATTTTGATGGTGTTTTGCATTGGTCTCCGAAGTACATCAAATGAAAGTGATCACTCATTATCACAATCAAGTATGCATCCAAAGAACAACACAAAATTGTCTCAATCAAAATTTTATCAAATTTATGTATAAACATCAATGTACACGTTATAGCCAATTTTGAAAAATAATTTTTTCAAACTGTCCTATCGGACAATTCAAGATTTAATACAAACGATCAAAAGTTTAATCAGTTGTATAAATCTCAAACAGGAACTAAGGTTCGCTTAGTGTTAAATTAAAATTATAATAAATATTAATAAAATAAAATTATTTAAATATACACATCTAATAAATCTAAAATGAATCAAATATCTAATATAAACTAAAAATACAATTCAATAAATCACCTAATAAATCTTAAAATAAAATAACAATTAATCTAATAATTACTCAAACACAATCAATAATTAATCAATATTTCTTATCTAAATATTTATTTTAAGACTCACAAAAAACCAAATTTGATACTAAAAATATTCTACAAATTTAAATGAAACAAACATGTCAATAAACCAAGAACAAAAAGTGGTAAGAAATACTTACAACAAAGTTCTTAAAATCCCTACAAAAGTTTAGCCATACCAAACTTCAACAAAGATAAACCAAAAACTATTTAAAATTTGGTCCATATCCAAACCTTACGAAGTTGGAAGGTGAACTAAGCACTTCAAGCCTTGTCACGGCCATTGGAGGAGTCGTTGTTGTTGTGGAGGACTCGTCGCTCACAATGGAGAATAGAGGACTCACGCGCTGTTTGAAGGGGGTTCACAACACACTCCCTACATGAAAAGAATAACGCCGAAGGCAACCAAGCAACATGCATTTTATGTTAAATGAACCTAAACACCTGGAAGAGAAAGCATGAAGAAACAATGTAGTGAAACTACCTTCGTGCTATAAGTGGGGAGTTGATGTCCTTCGACAACGGCTGTTGGGAGCCCGACGTCCTTCGATGTCAGATGATGGGGTGCTGACATCAAACCACAATTAGACATTTATCTCGTGAGGGGCAGACATCAAACTTGTTATTTTATTTACAAAAATGTCGCCGATCATTTTTTACATTAATTTTTTCTTGTATAGACGTTGATTTGGAGACATTATAACCCTTTTTTGTGTTAGTGCCATGAAAGAAAGAGAAAAGTAAAAAGTACAACCAAAAGAAGGAGAACTAAATTTGAAGATTTGAAATTCAAATAAATAGATTTTAAGGAAGGAAGAATAATGAAAATATTTACTTAATATCTTAATATCATTTTTAGTTAAACTAGTTTTTAGGAAATCATTCAATTTTAGAAATATATTTCATATAAAAATAAAAATATATTTAGTTATTATTTAGAAAAATTTATAATTACCAAATCCACAAACCAAATAATACAAATGTTCTATCAATACACACATATCAAGAATAAAAACCATAAAAGGGTCTATATACAAAATGGTATTCAACAAATATAATATCCACTATAATGTTCACTGGTATAATGTTTTTTGGAAGACTCGTATTAAGCATGTCTCATTAGGGACTTCCATTTGATCCAAAAAGTATTTAGATTTACAAGTGAATCTAAGAATAACAAATCAAGATAAGTTCGTTACAACTCAAACCACATACATATATCATGATTTGTAAGACTCTCTTTCAACTTCTTACACTACAAGAAAATCCCTCATTAAAAACCAATTTTAGTGTCAAAAATTTGTTAGTCACTATAGTGACCAATTTAGATATCAATTTACAAAATAAAAAATTATTGATAGCCAAAACCTTGGTAGCTAAATTCTAGAAACCAATTATAATTTTTTATTCATAATGGTGACTATTTTAGTAATCAATAACTTTTTATTTTGTAAATTGATATATAAATTGATCACTAGTGACTAACAATCTTTTGTCATTAAAATTAATTATTATTTAATAGTTTTTTTAGTATTACCACTTGATATCTTATATGAGTTAAAGTCAAGACATATTTGTTATAACATAGCTTTACTTAAAACATAACTTGAACTATAGTTCACATATCATCATCTTTTTGTAACTTCATGTTCAAATAATTCTTATAATTTTTTTCATATATTATAAATCATTTAAGTAAAACACAATTCAATCAAATATCAAAATTCAATATTTTGTTTACATTTACATTTAACATACACGTTCAATAAGTTTTCTCTTATATCCATAAATAAATTGTATAATCTTATCGGTTAAAAACTTATTAAAATTTGCTACTATACTTTAATAATTAGAAATATATAAAATTTTTAAATAAAGAAGCATGTGTGACTTCTTTTTATAATTACTATAATCTATAATAATATGTAAAGATGATTTATTTTTTTTTATCCACATTTCGTAATTCCAATTTTTCTCTTATACATGTATTTTATAAAGTTGTCTATCTTCTTTCCTTTTTTTTCTATTCATCAATGGTCTCTATAAAGTTGTCTATCTTCTTTCTTTTTTTTCCTAATTATCAACCGTTATTTTCTCATTCTTTTCTCCACTAATTTGAGTTTCTTTTTAATAAATATAAATTTATTTTGTCTATTAACTTAATAACATTACGATTCATATTAATATAATATTATACATATTTAAAAAAATGCTTACACGCAAACACGATAACGTTGTGTTTATCACGTCTATATTTACATTAGTTTTTATAATTTCAATTACCTCTTACGTTTGCGAATAAATCATACAATTTTATGGTTAAAAACTATTATACAAATTAATTCAATTTTATTCTGTTCTTAATTTTCAATTCCCTTTTGTATTAATTCAGTTTTGAATACCACTACACAATATATTTTGGTTTAATTTATTAGATACACAATCTAAAACACAATTATTGAGTACTTAAACATAAAAGCATATATAAGCTTAAACTTATTTAAGCCTTACCTAATCATAAATCATGGAATATTTAGTGGTTTTGTTAAAAATAAGTGTTTTAAAATGTCTGATTAGGACAAAAATAAGTTATTGAGAAATAATGAGAGAACTTTCTTTATGTGTAAATAGGTAAGAACTTCATTTAACTTGTTAATTATTCATTAGTACTATCATTTTTATTTATCATTGGTTACTCAGATGGTTAAATCAATATTCCAAGATAAACATAATAGAAGAGTTGTAGAATTTATTCAGAGAAATACAAAGAGAATTCAATCTTTGTAGAGATGAGAATTTTAGAAAAGTTATTTCAATCTTTTTTCTTACACGATATTAGTTTTTGTATTATAAAACATGAAATTCCAGTCTCAAAGAACAACATAGCTCGTCACTCTTATCTACTTCAACTATATTAATTCTCTCTTAATTAATATTACTATATATGTGATCTACACGTATGCATGCAGAAAAGATGTAGTTTAGATGCAGCATGGCTTCTCCAGTCGGGTGTTGTCAATTCCTGACATCGTCAACTCGTGCAAAGGTGTGGCTGAAGAAGCAATTCATTCAACTGTACTTGTACGAGACAAGAGTTGCTGAACTAAAAGATGTTGTGGATAAGCTCGAGAAGAAGAAAGATTCTATTCAACATACAGTTGACGAGGAAGAACGTCGACATGGAAGAAGAATTCACGTTGAAGTTAAAGAATGGATGGACAGAGTGAATAAACTCATTCTCGCATATAAGGATTTCGATAATGACGAAATATACCATAAATGTGCAGTGTTTGACTTTTTCGACAGTGGTTACCTTCCGAAGCCAGGAATAAGGTATCGTCGAAGTAGAAAAGCATATGATATCACAGAGCAGGCAAATGAGTTATTGCAAAATGCAAAGTTTGACATTTTCTTTAATTGGTCTGGCCCACCCTCTACGGCTGCCTTTTTTTCCAACCTTGGTTATGAAAGCTATTCATCAAGAAATGACACTGTGAAAAACGTTATTGATGAATTCCAAAAGCCGGGTGTTAGAATGATTGGTCTTTATGGTTTAAGTGGCGTTGGCAAGACCTCTTTAGTCAAAGAAGTTGTAAAGAAAGCCTTAAAAGATAAGATGTTCGAAGTGGTGACCATGGCAAGTGTGACAAAAAACCCTGACATAAGAAAAATCCAAGGACAAATTGCTGATATGTTGGGGGTTGTATTGGAGGAGGAAAGTGACATTGCAAGAGCTGCTAGGATACACCAGATATTGAATGATGAGAATAAGAGCACGCTCATAATCCTAGATGATCTTTGGGAAGAAGTTAACTTTAACTTGCTGGGGATTCCACATGAATTAGAGAAAGATGATGATGTAACCATTGACAGAAGAAAATCACTAGATGTTGATATCTTGAAGAATGTCAATGATAGAAAATCCTCTGACCTTGATGGTTCGACAAGTTTCCGTAAAGGAATGCTACACGGTGTTGGTGGTTTGAAGAATATCAATGAAGGAAAATCACATGTTGATGCTTTTGATGTGGTGAAAACAAAAAAAAATGTTACTCAGTACAAGGGGTGCAAAATTTTGATGATTTCTGAAATCAAACCAGTGTTATTAAGTCAAATGGAAGGGAAAGAAGAGAGTATTTTCCCCGTGGAAGCCTTAAAAGAGAACGAAGCAGAGATGTTGTTCAAGAAAAAGGCTGGAATATGTGGCAATAATTATGAATATGACAAATTAGCAGCTCAAATTGCCAGCAAGTGTAAAGGGTTGCCAATGACAATAGTTACCACTGCAAGGGCATTGAAAAATAAAAGCCTTTCCGTATGGGACGAAACTAATCGAAAACTTGAATCACAAAATTTAGCTAGAGCACCTGAATTTTCTACTAAGTTGAGTTATGAGCTTTTAGAAGATGAGGAACTCAAGTACACTTTTTTGCTTTGTGCTCGCATGGGTCATGATGGATTGGTTATGGACTTGGTGAAATATTGTATTGGTTTTGGTTTTCTTCAAGGAATCAACACTGCAAGGCAAACCAGAGACAAAGTATACATGTTGGTTGCAAAGCTAAAAGAGTCAGGTTTGCTGTCTGACAGTTATTCAAGTGATCATTTCACCATGCCAGATACTATTCGCACTGCAGCTTTGTCAATAGCATATAAAGAAAATCATTTATTTACAATGACAAAGAGAAAATTAGATGAATGGCCCAATAATCTTGAAAGGTATGCTGCTATTTCCTTACATCATTGTGACTTCATTGAAGAGTTTCCTGGGAGAATAAACTATCCAAGACTTAGAGTCCTTCAAATTGTCAATAATATTCCACGCCCGAAAATACCTGAAAAATTCTTCGAAACAATGAAAGAACTCAGAGTCTTGATATTGACTGGTATTCATCTCCCCCTCGTTGGTTCTTCAATTTCATCCTTGCATAAACTTAGAATGCTTTGTTTGGAGCAATGTTGCATGCTAGATAAGGAATTATACATCATAGGAGAGCTGAAAAGGTTAAGAATTCTAAGTTTTTCAGGATCTGATATTGAAAGTTTGCCAGCTGAGTTGAATGAGTTAAAAATGCTACAAATTTTTGACATAAGTAATTGCTCTAAACTTAAAAAAATTCCAAATGGTGTCATATCAAGCTTGGTAAGTCTGGAGGAGTTGTATATGAGAAATACCTTGATTCAATGGGAGGATGAAGAGCAAACACGCCAAAGTAAAATAACTCTACTTTCTGATTTGAAACATTTGAATCAATTAACAACTCTAGACATACAAATCCCAAATGTTTCCTATTTGCCAAAGAATTTGTTTTTTGACAAGTTATTTAGTTACAAGATTGTTATTGGAAATTTGAGTTCAGTTTTAGAGACTGATTTCAAGATGCCAGAGAAATATGAAACGTTGAAATTTTTGGCAATACAATTGAAAAATGGATCTGACATTCATTCTCTAAAAGGGATCAAAATGTTGTTTGAAGAAGTTGAAAATCTGTTCCTAGAACTTAATAGTGTCCATGAAGCCCAAAATATTGTCCACGACCTTTTTTATAGATTGAATTTAAATGGATTTCCATATCTTAAGCATTTATGGATGGTAAATAATTCTACCATTCAATCTCTTATCTATCCAAAGGACAGGCAGCTCTCTGAGATAGCTTTTCCAAAATTGAAGTCATTATATCTCTATAATCTCAAGATAGATAAAATATGCTCTTGTGAACTTTCAAAACCCTCATTTGGTAAATTGAAAGTCATAAAGATCAATCTTTGTGGAGAATTGAAGAATGTATTCTCAATTTCCGTGGTTGGACTTCTAAAAGTTCTTGAAACAATTGAAGTTTCTGAATGTAACTCTTTGAAGGAAATCATCGATGTGGAACCACAAAGCGACCCTGAAAAAACCGAGCTTCATATGCTTCCTGAATTACGCTATTTGAAGCTACAATCTTTGTCTGAGTTTATTGGGTTTGATGCCATTCCTCACATAGAAGGAAACGAAAGAAAACTCTTCCACGAAAAGGTTCGCTTAAAGTTATCCTCTAAATTTCTTTATATTTTAGAACTAAAACTTATTTTTTCACGTGTTTAGAAAATCATGATCAACTCAGTCTTTTTAGACACTAATCACGTGTGTCTCTTTGCAGGTTGCAGTTTCAAAATTAGAGAGACTGGAGTTGTCCTCAATCCAGATTGACACAATATGGAGTGTCGACCCATCTTCAAAAAGATTATCTTTTGAAAGTTTAACACATTTGGATGTGAATGGTTGTTGGAAATTAAAATATTTGATGTCATTTACAATGGCCAAGAGTCTGGTGAATCTTCAAAGCCTTTATGTAAGTGACTGTGTGAAGATGGGAAGCATCTTCCTTGAACAAGTGATAGAGAAGGATATTACGGTAAGAAGCTTGGTCTAATTAGAATTCGTGTTAAGATTTAAAAGTACAAACCCGCAATCGTAGTTTCAAATAGTACGATAACTAATGTTATTTGTTTGTAGACACATAAATGTTATATTTTTATCTGTTTATTGATTTGGTTTCTCTATTTTAACATATAACTCGATTTGGCGATTGTGTACCAAAACAGGGTAGCATCTTTCCAAAATTGAAGAATATGAAACTTCGCAACATAAAGAGTTTGAGTAAGATATGGTATCCGAAACTCCCTTCAGGCTCCTTTAACAAACTAGACACTCTGATCATTGAGGAATGTCACAGACTTGAAAATGCATTGGATGGAATATTTGGGAGTCTATGCAACTTGAGAATTACAAATTGCAGGTCCATGCAAGCAATATTTAATATACTTGACCAAGTTGGGGATGTAGTTAATAACTTGCAAGATGTTCATTTAGAAACACTCCCTAAATTGAAGCTTGTATGGAAAATGAATTATAAAGATGGAGTTGGGATTCCTAAGTTTAACAATCTGAAAAAGATATGGGCTCAAGATTGTGACAACTTGAAATATATATTTCCATTTTTTGTAGCCAAAAGTCTTCATAATCTTGAATTTCTTGTGGTTTGTGATTGTTATGGGTTGAGTGAAATTGTTGCCGAAAGGGAAGTTACCAACACGGATGAAGTCAACTTTAACTTTCCCAAACTAAGCATCGTCAAATTTTCAGAACTGCCAAAACTTACGAGTTTTTGTCCAACGGCTTATACATTATCATGTCCATTGAAAGAGCTGTCTATTGAACTTTGTTACAATCTAGAACCATTCAACAACAAAACCGATCATGTACATGAATGCTTTCCTCAAAAGGTACTAGTACTAAGCCCCTCAACTCTTCAACAACACTTTCTAATTCATGCAAAATTAAATAGAAATCAAAATGAAAACATTTTCTTCCACTTTTATTTAAATATATGTACATTTATATAAATATACTCATCCTTTTCTTTACATGTTTGTCAATTATAGGTAATCAATAACTTGAAGTCCATGCAAATTGAGTTTTGGCATGCAAAGTCACCAAGCAGTTATATAGGTAAAGTGAACCATCGAAGGGATAACTTAGAAGAGCTTTCCTTATCAAGAATAATGGATACTGAGATTTTATATTCTTTCCTACATAGAATTCCTAATTTGAAAAGCCTTTCACTGAATAATTGTTTCTTTGAAAAGATAGTGCCTCCAAAGGAAGATACTGAATTTGAGAACTTGGGAGTAGTTCCAAATCTGAAAAGATTGATGTTGATAGACTTGCCGAATCTCATAGAGATAGGCTTTGAACCAGACATCATTCTTGAAAGATTAGAGTTCTTAATTTTGAAGAATTGTCCTCGTATGATTACTGTAGCACCTTCCTATGTATCTTTTACTCGTTTGACCAATCTTGAAGTGGTCAGTTGTGATGGATTGCAAAGTCTAATGTCAGCATCTACTGCAAAAGGTTTGGTTCAGCTCAACACCATGAAGGTAGAGAAATGTGAATCCCTGGTGGAAATAGTAAGAAAAGATGGAGAAAAATCTGACAGAGTTGTTTTTCAACAATTGAAAGCCCTAGAGCTTGTTTCACTGAAGAAACTCAAGAGTTTTTGTGTCTCTGATTGTGGCTTTGAATTCCCATCATTGGAAAAATTGGTAGTGAGTGCATGTTATAATATGGACAAATTTTCTGAAACAGTCCCCAGCTCACCGATTTTACAGAATGTAGATGTTGTACATGGAAAAGAGAACAAACGATTATGCTGGGAAGGAGATATAAATGCTACAATAAAAGAAATATTTCGGGAAATGGTATGTAATTATGTATGATTTTCTTGGTTAAATTTTTCTTTTCTGATTTGTTATTTGTAAAAGTTAACTTAAAACAATGAAATTGCTTTACGTAAATAGAAAAGTAATTGTCTGAGTGGATTATGTCATTATACGATGAACTTACACAATATATATTTACAGAAATTTTTTGAGGGCTTAGAGGAGATGAGCCTCTCCCAACACCAAGAGCTACAAGGAAGCTGGCAACATGGAGTTGGTCTGCAAGAGAAAAATAGCTGGTTTTATAGTTTGAAAATTTTGAAGATTGAGAACTGTGAAATTCAACCATGTGCAATTCCATCCAATATTCTTCCCTGTTTGAGGAGCTTAAAAGAACTACATGTACAGGCCTGTAACAATGTAGAGGTAATTTTTGAGATGAATGTTGAAGAGGGAACTGGAACAACATTCAACTTAGAGATATTGACTTTACAAAAGCTACCAAAGCTTAAGGATGTGTGGGAAAGAAATGGTAAAGGAACCGAGAGTTTTCAAAATCTAAAGCTAGTCAATGTCAGTGAATGTAAAAACCTGCAAAGTGTGTTTCCTTTGACCTTGGCAAAAAATCTTAAAAAACTTGCCGAACTTCAAATAACACGTTGTCATGTATTGCAAGAAATTGTTAGAAAGGAAGAGGACACAACAACGGTGTTTGCGTTCCCCTGCTTAACTACATTGCATCTAGGTGATCTGCCAGAGCTCATTTACTTTTACCCACAATCTTTTACTTTGGAATGCTCTACATTAAATAGCTTATTCGTGTGGAATTGCCAAGAGTTGGAGCTATTTGGAAGTGCTTATAGACAATTAATTTTCCTTGATCTAAAGGTAATTAAGTAACATGAAATGTGCATTTTTCGTTTGTCTCTTTCTATGTATATATTTTATGTTTCACCTTTTAATACCAAGTCCTTGCTTTTCTGTTTGATATTCTTTCACTAGAATATTTTCAACCTTGAGGAACTATTACTTGACTGGGAACACACAATGGTGTTAACTAAGTTGGGAAAATCTATGGACAACCTCAACTATTTAAATCATATTCAGTTGTTCTTTGATGCTGATGAGAATGAAAGACCTTATTTTCCCATTCAAATACTCCAGAAGATGCCCAATTTAACAGATATGGGTATATACTATTGCAGTTGCCTCGAGGTATTCCAAACTAAAATCTCGGAAATTGCTGAAAAAAAGGTGCTTACAAACTTAGAAACATTGACACTGGATAATGTGTCAAAACTCCAATCTATTGGGTCGAAGGACTCATGGTTAAACGTGATTTGTGACAGTGAAAAGCTCCAGCACTTATATATTAGCAATTGTCCTGATTTGAAAACTTTGGTGCATTCTACTCCTTTAGTGTCTTTCACGTATGTGAAAGAAATGTACATACACAGATGTCAGGAATTGAAATATTTGTTCACATTATCATCGTTGAAAAAGTTAAAGAACCTTGAGCATATAGAAGTCAGTGACTGTGAATCAATGGAAGTAATAGTCTTTAAAGAACGAGATGACACTTCAGAAGAGATCAAATTACAGCAGCTAAAGAGCATAAATCTCATTCGTTTATCAAGCTTGAAATGCTTTTATTCAGACAATGACACTTTGCGGTTACCCTCCTTGATGCTAGTGGACATATGGATATGCCCCAAGATGAAGTTTTTCTCTGGAGGAGTGATACACCTGAATTCTTCTTTCAAAGGAACCCTAGCTTCAAACGTCTCAAGTGATGACTTGGTCTTCTGTCGTGATCTTAACTCTTCGGTAGAGAAGGATTCCCTACAACTGGTAACCACTTTCAATTCTGAATCAATTAATTATGACTCTAAATTTAAGTGAATTTGAAGAATCTAAAACAAGAACCATTATAGATTTATACCGTTTTTTATAGGTAAACTAAGCCGAGCAGGCAATGGATATATCTAATGATAAGTGTATTATAATATTTACAGGAGTTTTTTGAAGCCGTGGACAAGGAGTGCTTTTCTGATAATTTTGAGCTACAAGTAGACCCGCTTTGTAAAAATGGTTTGCTATACAAATGGTTGGTCAATTTGGAAACTTTGAAGTTGCAGAACTGTATGCTATCATATGCAATTCCATCTTCTATTCTTTCTGCTTTAAAGAATTTGAAAGAGTTAGAAGTACGAGATAGCAAGCAAGTAAAGGCAATTTTTTATATAAATGACGACACTGACATTAAAGAAACAGAACTCCAATTGAAGATATTGACTTTAGATGGGCTATCAGAGTTGACGCATGTGTGGAAAAATGACACAAACAAAATTCTCATCTTTCGAAATCTACAAGAGGTTGTTGTTAGTGATTGTGCAAAGCTGCAAACTTTATTTCCTGCTTCCTTGTCAAAAAGTCTCAAAGATCTTAAGAAGCTTGAAATATATTTCTGTAAAAATTTGCAAGACTTGGTTGAACAGGAAGAAACAACATTAGTAACTGAAAAGTTTGTGTTCCCTTGTCTAGAGGATTTGGAATTCAAAGACTTGCCCCAGGTCACTTGTCCTAAAACATTCACTCTGGAATTCCCATCCGTAAAATTCTTATCTGTGAGGAATTGTGATGAGCTAAGGTTATTTCAAAGTGTATATGATCCCACGGGTGAGGGTACTTCAAGCAAGACACTTCCTCTTATCTCAGATCCAAAGGTATGTGAAGCATTATGGAGTCTGCACTGCACTTCAAACTTTTTTCTCCTTTCACCTTTTTTTCTAATTTCACGCACCTTTTTATCTGATTTGTTTTTGTCTCTAATTGTTAGGTCATGTCCAACCTGAAGAAACTGACTCTTGATTGGAAACAAATTTTGGCATTAAGCTTATGGTTTAAGTCACAGCAAACTACAGAAGGCCTCACAAATTTAGACAGAATTTCCTTGTGTTTCTTTGGAGCCAAGGAGAATGAAATGCCTATGTTGCCCGTTGAAATACTCAAGGCTCCAAATTTAACAGAAATGGATATAATCAATTGTGAAAGTCTCGAGAATTTTCTTGCTCAAAACCCTATGATTGGCGACGAGGAGATGCTGGGACAATTAACAATATTAATGCTATACAATGTGGCTACTACACAATTATTCGAGTTAGAGTACTCCTCAAGCTTAAACATAATGTGTGGGAGGCTGCACGAATTAAATGTTGTCCAATGTCTTCATTTGACAACATTAGGAGTACTTTCTACTTCTACAGTGTCTTTCTCTTGTTTGAAAGAAGTGAGTATACACAAATGTCCAAACTTGAAGTATTTATTTACAACTTCAGCTGCCAAAAAGTTAGCAAACCTTGAGAAGATTTTGGTGATCAAATGTGAATCAATAACAGAAATAGTGGCTAAAGAGGGAGATGCAACTTCTGAAGCTATTAAATTTGAGCGACTCCACGCCATTCATCTACAGTCTTTAACAAGTTTAAAATGCTTTTATTCTGGGAGTGACACTCTACAATTACCATCTTTGAAATTTGTGGCAATATGGAACTGCCCCAACATGGAGATTTTCTCCCACGGAATTGAATCTCTTATGGAAATTACGTTATCAATGGACCAGGAAGCGGGCTATTTACCCCCTCCACAAGATCTTAACACCAGAATAAAAGGGATCTCACAACGAAAGGTAAAAATTTCAAGGATGTGTTTAGAAATATATTTATAATTAATTTGGCCTTATCATTCTGAATGTTTATTTACAAGTAATTTAGAAGATAACCTATTGGTATATTTATAGGAGTTTTTTGAAGCAGTTGACAAGGAGTGTTTTTCTGATAATCTTGAGCTACAAGAAAATCCGCATTGTAAGTTTGGCCTGCAAAACCAATGGTTGGGAGATTTGGTTACTTTGAAGCTAAAGAAATGTACTCTGTCATGTGCAATTCCATCTGCTATTCTTGCTCTTCTAAAGAACTTAAAAGAGTTGGAAGTACGCGATAGCCCGACAGTAGAGGTACTTTTTTGTATGAATGACACTGAGATTTTGGAAACAGCATCCCAGTTGAGGTTTTTGACCTTAAAAAGGCTATCGAAGCTTACACATTTTTGGGAAAAGAAGAAAAATGGAGTTCTCATCTTTCCAAATCTGCAACAGGTCGTTGTTAGAAAATGTGAAAAATTGGAAACACTATTTCCTGCTTCCTTGGCAAAAAATCTTAAAAGTCTCAAAGCAATTAAAATAGAAGATTGTGCTAAGTTCCAAGAAATTGTTGAAAAAGAAGAAGCCACAGAAGCAAAGTTCGTGCTCCCTTGTTTACAGAAGTTGGATCTTTTCTGCTTACCACAACTCACTTGCTTTTACCCTCAAACATTCACTTTGGAATGCTCAGCCTTAAATGAATTATCTATATTGAAGTGTGACAAATTGGAGTTATTTCAAAGTGCACCTTCCATGGGTGAGGTTACTTCAGTCAACAGACAACCTCTTATCTCAAGTCTAGAGGTAAGTGTGCATAAAAGAATATGCACTCTTAACTTTTCCCCCCTTTTTTTTTATCTATTATTATAGTTCTTAATTTCTGTTGGATTTGTTTTTGTTTAATGGTTAGGTAATTTCCAACCTGAAAATTTTGAAACTTGATTGGAAACAAATTCTGGCATTAAGATCAAGGCTCAAGTCTGAAAAGTTTACTGGCATCTTCAAATGTGTAAATAAAATGAAGCTAGTCTTGGACGGTGGTGAGAGTGAGATGCATGTAGTGCTCAATGAAATACTCCATACAACACCTAACCTAATAGAAATGATTATGGGTATATACAATTGCAATAGCCCGGAGATTTTCCTTGCTCAAAACCCTAAAATTGCTGAGGATGGGATGCTCTTACATTTAAGAATATTGGCACTATCCTATGTATCTACCATCAGGTCCATCCAGTCACAGAACTCATCATGGTTAAACACAATCTGCGAGAAGGTTCACGATTTAAATGTCTTCCAATGTCGTCATCTTGAAACAATTGGAGTGCATTCTACTTCTACATTGTCTTTCTCTCTTTTGAAAAAGGTTGATGTACTCCGATGTCGCCGATTGCAGTATTTATTTACATCTTCAGTCGCCAAAGAGTTGGTGAACCTCAAAGAGATCATTGTCCAAGAATGCAAATCACTTAAAGAAATAATAGCCAAAGAAGGAGATGAAGAAGGAGAAGGTGAAGATAATTCTGAAAATGAGATCATATTCGTGAAGCTTGAGAAGTTGAGTCTCGGATCATTAGGCAAATTAGAAAGCTTTTACACGGGGAGTTGCACTTTGAATTTCCCATCCTTGAGAAAAGTGGAGGTCAACAAATGCTTCAACTCCAAAATTTTTCGTCATCGTGATAAAGTGCCTCCAAAATTTACGGTGATAATAGATAGAATCGGTTGTAGAAGTGATAAAAAACCTCTGATCATGCAACAAGTTGAGGAGGAGGTATCCCGAGTTAGCTTGGTGACAACAAATTCCCTTGACTTGTAAGTACATTGAATCACTATTTATTCCTCTTTGAAATGGAATTGGCATATGCTGCTCAACTGCTATTGACTTAGTATGAAGACATTCATCATATCTAATTAACTTTTCTTTGTTTCTGCATTTTACATAAATGGAGAAATATGAAATGTTAAATCAAAATATATTTTTCTCCCATCTGTGTTGGTCATCTCTAATCAACTCATCTTTTGTGAATAATTTGCTTCAAGAAATTGTGTCAACTGAAAGAAATTTATTGTCATTGCGTTCGCTTCTGGTACCCTTCAAAACTTGTTTTCTTCTTTTTATTAAGCAGACCATCAGAGAATACATGAAATTTCAGTGAGTATATTTTGCTTTTTGTATTTGTAATTTTCCATATTTATAATACAAATTTATTCTAAAAGATTGAAAGGAAAGGAAAGTTCAGACATAAAAAGTTGATAAAGCATGGACACTGGTCAGAACTAGAATTTAAACACTATTTTAAACTGAAAATTTTGATAGTCAATTTTTCTCATGCCTTGCAAAATCCAGTTTAAAAGGTTGTAAATCTATTCTCAAATCTGGGATTTTAGTTGTTCACTCATTAACAAATTCGACTTATTTTCCTACGAGTTTTAAACTGTTCCACTCTCTAATCGTAGTTCTTTCAAAAAAAAACTAAGTTGCAGGGAATCAGGGGACTCAAAAAAGGAAATGATAGCGACATGACTACAACTATCAACAAATAGAGAGCTTTTTCTTTGTGTTGAAGTGCTGTGTTCATGAATAAAGTTTCCCATATACCTACAGGAAACATGAATGGTTCTCAAGATATTGTCAATAAGTGTTCCTATATTCATAAGGAGCAAATGTGTGTTGCTTTTAAATTATAGGAAAGATAGCGTGTTGCTCAAGGAGATTTGAATTGTTTAAATTATAAGTTGTTGAATGTTTTTGTGTTAATAAATTTGACATGAGTTTAATTGTTGAGAAAGATGCTCCGTGGATAAGTTGGAAACTGAGCATTGCATCTCTGGACATGTCGTGTGTTGTTTCTCTGCTATAAGGTGTTTCATGAACAATACTGAAATGTACTTGTGTGCATGTCCTATGGTTCTTAAGTTGTAAAATAAGCGTTTTTTTCAATAAAGTTGTCCTGTTGTACATAAAGGTGTATGGTTTTAAATTATAGAAATATTTGTTCATGTATAAAGTTTATTACCCAAAGACATAATAAAGATATTGCTTGATGAGAATGTGTGGCAAGGGCAGGAAGAACGAGCCGGGTCTGGTCTGCACCGTAGTGGGGTACAATTCTACCATTAGATCGTTGGTGACTTTGTTCTCATGTACCAATATTTGTTAATTGACTACTTATTAATCGTTGCCTACGAGATATTAATTTGTCTAAAATCTATTTTTTGTTATAAAAGATATTAATAAAAGCCTTTTTATTTGTATTAAATTTATTTTATTTCAATCCTATTGATAAGATTTTATTTGACCAAAAGATACTCAATCAAGTTTCTATTTTTCTATGATGACGGAGACATTTTACATTTCAGTTTAAGTACATACGTTACAGGAAAAGAAAAAAGCTTTTTATTTTTGCCTTTTAGGTAAAGAATTGAACTTACATTTATCACAAACAAGTTCTTCAACTAAAATGTCTATGTTAAATTCGATTATCATAATTTAGATACCGTACACTTTAATTCTTTTCATAATTAATAAAATCATTAATTCAAGAAAAAAAATGAAGTTATACCCTCTCCACTTTTGTAATATAAAAATAAATCAAATTAAATATATTTCAAATTATTTGTAAAAATTGTGTTTCATTTTAAATTAAATTATATATTTATTTTTTTATGGATTATTTTACAAAATAAATGGTATATGAATTTTTTTATTTTCCAATAAATACAGTAATAAATTATAATATGTTGTTTATTGGAAAGATATTTTATATAAATTTCACAAAATACAGAAACAAAAAATAGTAATTTAATTTTAAAATAAAATATACTCTTTTACAATAATTTAACAAAAAAACATATGTATTCAACAATGTAAAATCAAGAAACCTTGGTATTATAGAAATGATAACAGGCAAGACAGAATAGGAATGAGTTTCATTATTCTGTATCTATTTATAAAAAAAAAATTATCCTCATTGTTATACAAACAGTAAACAAGTATAACATTCTTATCTCATCTCATATAGGTGGGTTTTCACTAATCATGATGTTCATACACACTTTTTAATTATTTTAATTAATAATTTTTTTATTAAAAAAATAGATTTAAATCTTCTCAATGTTTTTGTTTTTATTTTAAAATTTTAATTAGGTCTTATGATTTTATGTTGTTCTAATTAGGTTCCCATTATTTAAAATGTAATTCAATTTAGCTCTTTTTGTTAACGCAGCACCGATCACATTAATTCTGTATCAAGTATCAGTTTTTTTTTTTTTTTATTATAGGATTTTAGAATACCAATGCATAATAATAAGTAAATGTATAACAACCAAAACAATGATTATAAAAGTCAAATTCAACGCATTTGGAGGATGCTACCAGGCTTTAACGTAACATCAACACAGGTTGTATTTCGTATGCATTAATTAAAAGCAGATTTCCTTTGAGTTAGTTCTCACAACTTCCTTTTCATTCTGATCTCTCAATGCTTTCAATTGATTGAAGGAAGCTACGATTCTTTGTCTGTGTTCTTCATCACAGTTTGTGGTTGCTTTTGTTGTCTTCATCATATTGTTGTTGTCAGGTACACACTATATTTCTCCTTATTTCAAGTTTAGGTGTTCCTATCACGTGACTTTACATGCACACCTTCTGTATCCTATATATAGCTCTTTATTTACGATAATAATATACGCTTTTCTCTCTCATCTTACATGGTATCTAGAGCCAAAAATTTTGCTGAACCATGACTTCTTCTTCCTCGGTTACTCCCCACCTCACTACAAAAAAAATCTTCTCTTCTCCCCAAACCTTCAATACACCTATCACTCTAAAATTGGATGAAGAGAACTATCTCCTTTGGCAACAACAACTTCTGGCCACCGTGGAAGGTCTTGATCTATTACATTTCTTGGATGAGTCTTTAGTTTCTTCTGATAACACAGCAACCCACACTCCTCCAAATACCGCCCTTCATTGTCAACAAGACCGGCTTCTTCTTGCCTGACTCTTGGCCTCTATGACACAACCTATCTTGACCAAGATGATGGGCCTTTGTATTTCAGCACAAGTCTAGGATCGGTTGTGCACGTACTATGCCACACACACAAAAGCCAAGATTCGAAAGCTAAAGGTACAATTACGTCAACCAAAATAATTGAACGATTGCTAACTATCTTCTTGATATCAAGAAGATAGTAGACACTCTCTTAACTGTTGGGTCACCTGTTACTACCAAAGACATTCTTGATGGCTTACTTGAGGAATTTGACGGTGTAGAAACGTTACTGCTGGCTCAAGAAGAAAGGATTGAGAAACATCGCCTCCAAGAACAGCATCTGGTGCAAGCTCATGTGACTTTTACATCTAATAATCATTCAAGAATCTCTTTAAGACCCGCGTCCAATTCTTCCAGAGATGGCAGATTTCGCTCTAACAGGGGTGGTAGATCTTCGTATAGCAATCCCTTTAGACACAATAACACATACACCACTGCTTGCATGCAATGCCAAATCTGTGGAAGAATGGACATAGTGCCTTGGACAACTGGCATAGGTATGATGACGATTCATCTCTTCGATTCACTACAAAAAAATCAGTTACCAGAGGAGGTTATTTAGTAGAGGTTTATTGGACCTCCACGAATAAATTTAATTAAGAGAGGTTTTGCTAACTTCCATTAAGTTTTAAAGGTGTATTCTGCAAACGTTTTAGACTTATTTCAAAATCTCTAAAATACCTTTTTATTTCTCTCTATTTTTTTCATTCATTCCCTCTTCCCTTATTCTGAACCCTAATTTTCTCAACAACTCTCATTTTCGATACTCCACGGCCAATGCATCAGAACTCTCCACTATTGAATTTGGCCTCACCACCATCATCTCTCACCCTAATTCTTCCGCAACTATACCGTAGGACACGCTTCAATCCCCTCATATTTTCGTTTTTTTCTTCTTGTTCCTCGAATATTTATGATGCGAAGATCTCCACAGTTCAGATGCACCTGGTGAGTCTAATGCCTTGCACACTATTTTCGTTTTTGTTGGAATCGATGATAGGGAGTACGTTTTAGTGTCCCTCTTGGGTCTCGTTTGTGTGATGCAGATTTCTAGGGTTAAGGTTTATTCTATTCTCATTCTCCCGCTTCCACATTGATTTTTGTAATTAGTTTCACGGTATGGCTTTTCTGAAACGAAGCTCTCAAGTGCGATTGGGAGTAAGAGGAGGGAAGAGAAAACTTTGGTGGTGTTATGGTTTCGAAACATAAGTGTGGTATAAGAAAGAAACAAGTTAGAGAAGGTGGGTACACACTTTTAGTAGTTTGTTTGGGGAAATTTCTTCACCTACTCCTCTTAAGTTAAGAAACATTTTCCTAAAAGCAAGTTTTATGCAACTGTATCCATTCATGGAATTAGAACCTTAGATTGTTTGTTATTTGGGCCATATTTATTTCAGAACTTTTGGCTCTCTGTTTGCATACATTCATGGAATGTTTAGTTCATAGATTTCTTGACAGCATTGCATTAGCTTGTACCTTTTCTAATTAAGTTTTTGGTTAAGATCTTTATCCTTGGCTTGTTGCCCTCTATTGCATTGTAGGTGGGTAATGCTCTTGGGGATGCTAGTCCCAACGTTCATATAAACATTTTGTTACTCTCAATCCGAATTAAGGTTTTTGTCCTTTGCATTTCTACCTTTTCTCAACATCTTTGTAATTATTTTATTTTACTTTCCCTTAAACCTCCTCTTTATCTCTGTGTTGCAGCTGCATAGTTTGATTGCTATGGAGAAATAAGGTAATTTAGTTTTTATTGCAGCTAATGATTTCACTGAGAAGCATTATAGCTAATGAGTATTTTGTTTATGGCTTTGTTTTCATCATGTTGTGATGTTTACTCTGTTGTGATTAAGATGAAAGTTGCAACAAAAGGAAAGAAAAGAATGCGCACAATATAGAGGCTTTTATCGGTAAGTTATTATTTGTCCCAATTGTAAACTATGACTAATAAATTTTCAAATCCTGCTCAATTTTCCGTCAATGTTTATTGTATAATGATTCTCTTATTGTCTTTTGTTACTTTTTTTCATTCAAAAAGTTTGAATTTGAGACTTGTATACTTATAGCAGTAAGTTTTTATTAATGAAGAAATATTGTTTGAATTTTTATTTTACATGATTTCGTGTGTATAGTTTGATTAAAAGGAAATAGGGTATACGAACTCGTGCTATTAACCGATTTTGATCAAATAATTGAGTAATAAAACATTTTGTACTTTCGCATTTTTAAATTTATAAAATGTAGCTGATATATTATTTTTTATTTAAAAATGAAATATTAATATTGCACTTTTATTAATTCTGTTTTAAAAATGAAAATATTAATATGTAGTCTGATTATGAACATGTTTTAAGTGCATTTTAGCCATTACAAAGAAAATGAACTTAAGATTTGTTCAATCAGAGTAAAACATCATTGCTACAAGCTAAGAATGGTTCATCCAAAAGTCATGACATTAAAGTGTTTTAATTGACCTGCTATTAATTAAAGTCATATATGAAAAAGGCCAATTGGAACGTGTCAAACTCCAGGGTGAGGCAGCTGCCAAACTTTATATCTCTCAAAGTCTTCAAAGATTACTAGTATCAAATTTCTAACATATGTTTGCAAACAGATTTGGAACTTGGAAGAAAAGACAAGATTCTGACATATGTTTGCAAACAAAATTATTGTATGTTTGTATGTTTGTTAACCTTATTTTTATTTTTAATTGCATTTTGATCTTTACCATATAATTTCCCTTTATCAACCTCATTTCTTTGAATCTGAATCCATCCCAAAATTGTTATTCTAGGACATTTATATTGTTGTTAAGGTTTTTTCTTATGAAATTTACAAGGTTAACTATTAATTATCTATAATAAATTTCTTATAACACCAATAATGCAGAGTCCATTTCTGAATAATATTTTTTTGTTAACTTTCTTTAAGTATTTTTGGTATTCTCTCCAATCTGAGTTAAAGTTTGACTTTAGCAATGCATATAATAAACTTGTGTTAATTTATTTGATAATAAGTTTGGTGCATCCTTGGCAGGTGAAGAACAAAGTAGAGTTGTTGAAAGCATTAAATGAGTATAATGTAGGAGATAAAGTGGTGTTGATGGTTCAAAGGGTAGTGAAAAGTTGGAGCTGCCTATGGTACTCGAGGAACAAAGTTCTTGAAATGTCAATTGTACTGAGAAAGGAGTTGATCTTTCAGGTTAGGTTGATTACTTTTAGTTACTTCCTATATTTGAATGCTCATCATTGGCATCAACTTCTTTCATTGTATGATGATATTTCTTCTTTTAACTGAAGCATGCATAGTTTTGATTAGCAAATGCTTCTTATAGTTGGTGGAACATCTATGTGACGCCTGCCTCTAAACTTTATTGATATTTCACTGTATAACGTTGTTGTGTGCATAGATGGAGCAAGGGATGCCTTGAGCCTGTCTGGTACCATGCTTGGATATTACCCGCTGAGAGTGCTGCCTTCAAATACTGCTATTGCACCTGTGAATCCAACATTTTTGCTTAGGGTAATATTTTTCTGTTCATGATGCCTATTACACATATTTGAAGATGTTTGGCCATAGTGAATTAGCATTGCTATTAACCTTCCTGATGGTGCTGTATTTCACAGTCTAAAGATGAAAGGGAAATGTGCTTAAGAAGCTCAGGACACAAGGTGCACACCCGCTCAATGCCTTTATATTACTGAATTAATTGAATGGATAGATTGTATTTAGGCCAGTTTCAGTTGCATATACCTTGTGAAATGAATTTCTTTGGGAATGAGAAGTTTTCTGTCGGTGTATATTTATGTTTGCATGATGGGTGTTTAGTCCCTTTTCTGGCAAGAGTAAGGCTGGGCACATTACCCTCTATAAACCTCATTAGATTGGAGCCTTTTGTGCTAGACTGTGGCCTCCGTCCTTGCAATAGAACTTGAACTGGTTTTTTAGCATGTGATGTCTCCTAAAATTTACTATATTAATTATGATATTGATATTGAAAATTGGCTTATTTTCTTTGATTTTTATTCCTTCCTAATCAATGTGGACAATACTGATTTCTTTTGAATAAAGCATAAAGATAAGTTAAGCTTTCAAAGACTGAGACACATATTTTATATTTGAAACTTTCACATGCTCAAAATTTTGAACATGTGCGTGCAGGCACCGTTGTTGATTGGGTGTGATGTAAGAAATTTGACTGCTGAAACACTTGAGATTATAAGGCAATGAAGAAGTCATTGCCATTAATCAAGGTCATACTACTGCTTTCTATTATTGTTACCAAGTTAATGCATAACTCTCTGTATGTGGTGCCAATGGTGTTTATTTTGTTACATAAAATGGATAAATTTGAGATGTATTAATCAGTAATTTGTTTTGTACCCTTGGTTTATTGTGAATCTGTGAGACAGATACGCATTCTTTATGTATTTAAATGGTCTATTATCAATACAAGTTTCACTTACTGATGGAAACATTGTTTCTTGAATTAGGTATAGGCTTATAGCTTGATTTAATGTAACTCCTACTTAAACCAATTACTTCAAAGGATATTTCTGGAATAACAGTATAATTAGGACATTATTAATTATAATTAACTAACTTAACTATTTTTAGTGGATTTGATGAAATTTATTAGTTGTTTCTTATGTAAAAGATCGGAAGGAGCACATTTTTCATCTATCTCAGTGACTATGGTAAGTAAGGATACTGATTATTTATTTTGTATCTCTGCAGACTCACTTGGAATCCAGGGAAGGAAAGTTCAAGCTTCTGGTGTAGATGGTTGCAGACAGGTAATATATTTTGAACTATTCCTTCTACTGAATCTCGTATACTTTCTGAATGGAAATCAACATCATTCAAGAGCCAAATCTCCTATACTTTGTCAGCAAATGTTCCTCTTTAGGTCTTCATGTGACAAAGTATGTCACTAAGACGAAGTTTAAAGTCGCATACATGCTACTATGTGCTAAATTTAGACTTTACTTTTCAATCTTTACAGGTTTGGGCAGGTCCTTTATCAGGAAATCGATTGGTTGTTGCTCTCTTGGAATCGGTGCTCAAAAGTTGCCACGATAACAGCTTCATGGGAAGCACTTGGGCTTGAATCTGGCATTCATGTTTCTGTGAGGGATCTGTGGCAAGTAAGCTAGCACACTTGCATGAAACTGCTTATGTCAGTCTGTGTTTCCTATTTATAAGAGCATATTATATGTTTTTTTGCCCCTTTTTTTTATCTTGCAGCACAAGTTAGTAGCTGAAGATGCAGTGTCATCGTTCAGTGCTGAGTTGATATCCACGACTGTAAACTCTACATTTTTACTCCATTTACAGTATCTCACTCTGCAGAGTAGTAGCTCATACTTCATCCACTCATGTTCCATCTGTATAGTCCATTATGGATTCGCTGCATGTTTCTTCTCTTCTCTTCTCGTCTATTGCATTATTTGTTGGTCAGATTCAGACATGAACGACTTAGAATAATTCAACATCTTGGGTTTACATCTCAAATACATTGTGTACAGGATGGTCTGGTCCCTGCTCATTCATCATGTTTACATAATTTCTGTACTAAAAAGTTCCCTCGAATGGATTTTATATATTTCAGAAACTATGATCGAGGTTTCTAATAAAACGGTTATTAATGATTTTGTATTTTAGTTTTCAATGTGAATTTTAGTATAAAAAAGTCTTTCTATTTTCAACTCTCTAACCCATGATTAAATATAGTTATTTTCAACATCATGTATTTTCTTTTTTTAGATTTACATTGTAATTGTTAATACTTTATGAAATCATCAATAAAAGTAACTTTGGTTAATTTTTGTGTAATTTACGAATTTATATATTTTATTTATTTTTTATTATAAAAATAATTCCATTAAATTAATAAATTATAAATGTTGGTGGGTAATTACAAATAAAGGAGGTTTCAAACCTCCACAAAATAATAGTTAGCAATAGAAGAGGTTAAAACCCTCCACAATATAATTTGGATACCAGGGGTTGTTCAAAACCTCTGCAAATAATTTGTGGGGACTCTAATTGTAGAGGTCCAAAAAACCTCTGCAAATTAATTTGTGGAGGGTGAAAACCTCCGCAGATCGAAAAAAAAACCTCCATTAAATATTAATTTTTTTGTAGTGATTAATGCTAACTCTACTTAGTTTTTCTCAACAGAAGACATAACTTAATCCATTCTGGGTGCATCCTCCACCATAAACGATCCACTATGGTATCCTGGAGCCACTCACCATATTACAAATGATGTGAATAACTACACCAAGAAACAATCTTTTAATGGCAATGACGTTGTCAAATTGGGTAATGGTGTAGGTATGAATATTCGTCATATAGGCACTGCTTGTTATGAACTTACACACACAGTCACCTATTTTTCTTCACAATCTTTTACATGTCCCTGAAATCAAAAAGAATCTCATGAGTGTTTCAAAATGTGCTCAAGATAATAATTTCTTTTACATGTTAACAAATGCTTTGTTAAACATCAGACAACCAAGGAGATAATTAATGTTAAAGAAGGTTTATATATTTTTCCATCCCTTAAAAACATAAACATGTATTCTGTCAATACTGTTACATGTAACTATGTACAATCTCCATTTTCTCTTTGGCATTCAAGGCTTGGCCATGCATCTACGGCTGTTGTTAAACGTGTACTGATTGTAAAATTTGTGGGTAATAGAAAACGAGAGAAATAATTATATTTTTTGCTTCAGTTATCGTTTTAGAGAATCAAAATGCTTTAAACGCTGCCCAATTCTCATATAACCATAAAATACAATGAACTTACACAATATATGTTCACAGAAATTTTTGGAAGGCATGGAGGAGATGAGTCTTTCCCAATACAGAAAAGCTAGAAACGTGCTGCAAAAGAAAAATAGTTGGTTTTATAGTTTGAAAATTTTGAAGCTTGAGAACTGTAATTCAACCATGTGCAATTCCATAAAATATTCTTCCTTATTTGAGGAGCTTAAAAGAATTGCAAGTACAGGCCTCCAACAATGTAGAGGTAATTTTTGAGATGAATGCTGAAGAGGGAACTGGATCAGTATTCCACTTGGAGAAATTGAGTTTAAAAAAGCTACCAAAGCTTAAGGATGTGTGGGAAAGAAAGGGTAAAGGAACCAAGAGCTTTCAAAATCTGAGGCTAGTCCATGTCGATGAATGTAAAAACCTGCGAAGTGTGTTTCCTTTGACCTTTGCAAAAAATCTTAAGAAACTCGAAAAACTTGAAATAATAAGTTGTCATCTATTGCATGAAATTGTTAGAAAGGAAGACGACACAGAAGCGGTGTTCTTGTTTCCTTGCGTAACTACACTTTATCTTTGTCATCTGCCAGAGCTCATTTACTTTTACTCACAATCATTTACTTTGGATTGCTCTGAGTTAAATTTATTACTCGTGATGGGTTGCCCAGAGTTGGAGCTATTTGGAAGCACTACAAAAAAATTAATATTTAATGGAGGTTTTTTTTTCGATCTGCGGAGGTTTTCACCCTCCACAAATTAATTTGCAGAGGTTTTTTGGACCTCTACAATTAGAGTCCCCACAAATTATTTGCAGAGGTTTTGAACAACCCCTGGTATCCAAATTATATTGTGGAGGGTTTTAACCTCTTCTATTGCTAACTATTATTTTGTGGAGGTTTGAAACCTCCTTTATTTGTAATTACCCACCAACATTTATAATTTATTAATTTAATGGAATTATTTTTATAATAAAAAATAAATAAAATATATAAATTCGTAAATTACACAAAAATTAACCAAAGTTACTTTTATTGATGATTTCATAAAGTATTAACAATTACAATGTAAATCTAAAAAAAGAAAATACATGATGTTGAAAATAACTATATTTAATCATGGGTTAGAGAGTTGAAAATAGAAAGACTTTTTTATACTAAAATTCACATTGAAAACTAAAATACAAAATCATTAATAACCGTTTTATTAGAAACCTCGATCATAGTTTCTGAAATATATAAAATCCATTCGAGGGAACTTTTTAGTACAGAAATTATGTAAACATGATGAATGAGCAGGGACCAGACCATCCTGTACACAATGTATTTGAGATGTAAACCCAAGATGTTGAATTATTCTAAGTCGTTCATGTCTGAATCTGACCAACAAATAATGCAATAGACGAGAAGAGAAGAGAAGAAACATGCAGCGAATCCATAATGGACTATACAGATGGAACATGAGTGGATGAAGTATGAGCTACTACTCTGCAGAGTGAGATACTGTAAATGGAGTAAAAATGTAGAGTTTACAGTCGTGGATATCAACTCAGCACTGAACGATGACACTGCATCTTCAGCTACTAACTTGTGCTGCAAGATAAAAAAAAGGGGCAAAAAAACATATAATATGCTCTTATAAATAGGAAACACAGACTGACATAAGCAGTTTCATGCAAGTGTGCTAGCTTACTTGCCACAGATCCCTCACAGAAACATGAATGCCAGATTCAAGCCCAAGTGCTTCCCATGAAGCTGTTATCGTGGCAACTTTTGAGCACCGATTCCAAGAGAGCAACAACCAATCGATTTCCTGATAAAGGACCTGCCCAAACCTGTAAAGATTGAAAAGTAAAGTCTAAATTTAGCACATAGTAGCATGTATGCGACTTTAAACTTCGTCTTAGTGACATACTTTGTCACATGAAGACCTAAAGAGGAACATTTGCTGACAAAGTATAGGAGATTTGGCTCTTGAATGATGTTGATTTCCATTCAGAAAGTATACGAGATTCAGTAGAAGGAATAGTTCAAAATATATTACCTGTCTGCAACCATCTACACCAGAAGCTTGAACTTTCCTTCCCTGGATTCCAAGTGAGTCTGCAGAGATACAAAATAAATAATCAGTATCCTTACTTACCATAGTCACTGAGATAGATGAAAAATGTGCTCCTTCCGATCTTTTACATAAGAAACAACTAATAAATTTCATCAAATCCACTAAAAATAGTTAAGTTAGTTAATTATAATTAATAATGTCCTAATTATACTGTTATTCCAGAAATATCCTTTGAAGTAATTGGTTTAAGTAGGAGTTACATTAAATCAAGCTATAAGCCTATACCTAATTCAAGAAACAATGTTTCCATCAGTAAGTGAAACTTGTATTGATAATAGACCATTTAAATACATAAAGAATGCGTATCTGTCTCACAGATTCACAATAAACCAAGGGTACAAAACAAATTACTGATTAATACATCTCAAATTTATCCATTTTATGTAACAAAATAAACACCATTGGCACCACATACAGAGAGTTATGCATTAACTTGGTAACAATAATAGAAAGCAGTAGTATGACCTTGATTAATGGCAATGACTTCTTCATTGCCTTATAATCTCAAGTGTTTCAGCAGTCAAATTTCTTACATCACACCCAATCAACAACGGTGCCTGCACGCACATGTTCAAAATTTTGAGCATGTGAAAGTTTCAAATATAAAATATGTGTCTCAGTCTTTGAAAGCTTAACTTATCTTTATGCTTTATTCAAAAGAAATCAGTATTGTCCACATTGATTAGGAAGGAATAAAAATCAAAGAAAATAAGCCAATTTTCAATATCAATATCATAATTAATATAGTAAATTTTAGGAGACATCACATGCTAAAAAACCAGTTCAAGTTCTATTGCAAGGACGGAGGCCACAGTCTAGCACAAAAGGCTCCAATCTAATGAGGTTTATAGAGGGTAATGTGCCCAGCCTTACTCTTGCCAGAAAAGGGACTAAACACCCATCATGCAAACATAAATATACACCGACAGAAAACTTCTCATTCCCAAAGAAATTCATTTCACAAGGTATATGCAACTGAAACTGGCCTAAATACAATCTATCCATTCAATTAATTCAGTAATATAAAGGCATTGAGCGGGTGTGCACCTTGTGTCCTGAGCTTCTTAAGCACATTTCCCTTTCATCTTTAGACTGTGAAATACAGCACCATCAGGAAGGTTAATAGCAATGCTAATTCACTATGGCCAAACATCTTCAAATATGTGTAATAGGCATCATGAACAGAAAAATATTACCCTAAGCAAAAATGTTGGATTCACAGGTGCAATAGCAGTATTTGAAGGCAGCACTCTCAGCGGGTAATATCCAAGCATGGTACCAGACAGGCTCAAGGCATCCCTTGCTCCATCTATGCACACAACAACGTTATACAGTGAAATATCAATAAAGTTTAGAGGCAGGCGTCACATAGATGTTCCACCAACTATAAGAAGCATTTGCTAATCAAAACTATGCATGCTTCAGTTAAAAGAAGAAATATCATCATACAATGAAAGAAGTTGATGCCAATGATGAGCATTCAAATATAGGAAGTAACTAAAAGTAATCAACCTAACCTGAAAGATCAACTCCTTTCTCAGTACAATTGACATTTCAAGAACTTTGTTCCTCGAGTACCATAGGCAGCTCCAACTTTTCACTACCCTTTGAACCATCAACACCACTTTATCTCCTACATTATACTCATTTAATGCTTTCAACAACTCTACTTTGTTCTTCACCTGCCAAGGATGCACCAAACTTATTATCAAATAAATTAACACAAGTTTATTATATGCATTGCTAAAGTCAAACTTTAACTCAGATTGGAGAGAATACCAAAAATACTTAAAGAAAGTTAACAAAAAAATATTATTCAGAAATGGACTCTGCATTATTGGTGTTATAAGAAATTTATTATAGATAATTAATAGTTAACCTTGTAAATTTCATAAGAAAAAACCTTAACAACAATATAAATGTCCTAGAATAACAATTTTGGGATGGATTCAGATTCAAAGAAATGAGGTTGATAAAGGGAAATTATATGGTAAAGATCAAAATGCAATTAAAAATAAAAATAAGGTTAACAAACATACAAACATACAATAATTTTGTTTGCAAACATATGTCAGAATCTTGTCTTTTCTTCCAAGTTCCAAATCTGTTTGCAAACATATGTTAGAAATTTGATACTAGTAATCTTTGAAGACTTTGAGAGATATAAAGTTTGGCAGCTGCCTCACCCTGGAGTTTGACACGTTCCAATTGGCCTTTTTCATATATGACTTTAATTAATAGCAGGTCAATTAAAACACTTTAATGTCATGACTTTTGGATGAACCATTCTTAGCTTGTAGCAATGATGTTTTACTCTGATTGAACAAATCTTAAGTTCATTTTCTTTGTAATGGCTAAAATGCACTTAAAACATGTTCATAATCAGACTACATATTAATATTTTCATTTTTAAAACAGAATTAATAAAAGTGCAATATTAATATTTCATTTTTAAATAAAAAATAATATATCAGCTACATTTTATAAATTTAAAAATGCGAAAGTACAAAATGTTTTATTACTCAATTATTTGATCAAAATCGGTTAATAGCACGAGTTCGTATACCCTATTTCCTTTTAATCAAACTATACACACGAAATCATGTAAAATAAAAATTCAAACAATATTTCTTCATTAATAAAAACTTACTGCTATAAGTATACAAGTCTCAAATTCAAACTTTTTGAATGAAAAAAAGTAACAAAAGACAATAAGAGAATCATTATACAATAAACATTGACGGAAAATTGAGCAGGATTTGAAAATTTATTAGTCATAGTTTACAATTGGGACAAATAATAACTTACCGATAAAAGCCTCTATATTGTGCGCATTCTTTTCTTTCCTTTTGTTGCAACTTTCATCTTAATCACAACAGAGTAAACATCACAACATGATGAAAACAAAGCCATAAACAAAATACTCATTAGCTATAATGCTTCTCAGTGAAATCATTAGCTGCAATAAAAACTAAATTACCTTATTTCTCCATAGCAATCAAACTATGCAGCTGCAACACAGAGATAAAGAGGAGGTTTAAGGGAAAGTAAAATAAAATAATTACAAAGATGTTGAGAAAAGGTAGAAATGCAAAGGACAAAAACCTTAATTCGGATTGAGAGTAACAAAATGTTTATATGAACGTTGGGACTAGCATCCCCAAGAGCATTACCCACCTACAATGCAATAGAGGGCAACAAGCCAAGGATAAAGATCTTAACCAAAAACTTAATTAGAAAAGGTACAAGCTAATGCAATGCTGTCAAGAAATCTATGAACTAAACATTCCATGAATGTATGCAAACAGAGAGCCAAAAGTTCTGAAATAAATATGGCCCAAATAACAAACAATCTAAGGTTCTAATTCCATGAATGGATACAGTTGCATAAAACTTGCTTTTAGGAAAATGTTTCTTAACTTAAGAGGAGTAGGTGAAGAAATTTCCCCAAACAAACTACTAAAAGTGTGTACCCACCTTCTCTAACTTGTTTCTTTCTTATACCACACTTATGTTTCGAAACCATAACACCACCAAAGTTTTCTCTTCCCTCCTCTTACTCCCAATCGCACTTGAGAGCTTCGTTTCAGAAAAGCCATACCGTGAAACTAATTACAAAAATCAATGTGGAAGCGGGAGAATGAGAATAGAATAAACCTTAACCCTAGAAATCTGCATCACACAAACGAGACCCAAGAGGGACACTAAAACGTACTCCCTATCATCGATTCCAACAAAAACGAAAATAGTGTGCAAGGCATTAGACTCACCAGGTGCATCTGAACTGTGGAGATCTTCGCATCATAAATATTCGAGGAACAAGAAGAAAAAAACGAAAATATGAGGGGATTGAAGCGTGTCCTACGGTATAGTTGCGGAAGAATTAGGGTGAGAGATGATGGTGGTGAGGCCAAATTCAATAGTGGAGAGTTCTGATGCATTGGCCGTGGAGTATCGAAAATGAGAGTTGTTGAGAAAATTAGGGTTCAGAATAAGGGAAGAGGGAATGAATGAAAAAAATAGAGAGAAATAAAAAGGTATTTTAGAGATTTTGAAATAAGTCTAAAACGTTTGCAGAATACACCTTTAAAACTTAATGGAAGTTAGCAAAACCTCTCTTAATTAAATTTATTCGTGGAGGTCCAATAAACCTCTACTAAATAACCTCCTCTGGTAACTGATTTTTTTGTAGTGAAGTGCTAACAGACAATCCATTCTCTTTGATCTAAAGGTAATTAAGTAACATTAAAATGCACACTTTCTGTCTATCTCTCTATGTATATATTTTACATTTCACCTTTTAATACCCAGTCCATGCTTTTCTATTTGATTTTCTTTCACTAGGATATTTGCAACCTTGAGGTACTGATACTTGACTGGGAACACACATTGGTGTTAAGGACAAAGTTGGGGGAACCTATGGACAACCTCATATTTAAATGATATAAAGTTGTTGTTTGATGATAATAAGAGTGAAAGACCAGATTTGCCCATTCAAATACTCCAGAAGATGCCCAATTTAACAAAAATGAGTATAAACTATTGCAGTTGCCTCGAGGTATTCCAAACTCAAATCCTAGAAATTAATGAGAAAATGGTGCTTACACACTTGAAAACATTGAAACTGGATAATGTGTCAAAACTCAAATCCATTGGGTCAGAGGACTCACCATGGTTAAACGTGATATGTGACAGTGAAAAGCTCCAAAAGTTATATGTTTTCAATTGTCCTGATTTGAAAACATTAGTGCATTCTACTCCTTTGGTGTCTTTCACGTATGTGAGAGAAATGTACATAAACGGGTGTAAAGAATTGATGTATTTATTCACATTATCATCAGTGAACAAGTTAGAAAACCTTGAGCATATAGAAGTCTGTAACTGTGAATCAATGCAAGCAATAGTCTGGAAAGAAGAGAATGAAATTTCAGAAGAGATTAATCTACAGCAGCTAAAGCGCACAGATCTATATCAATTATCAAGCTTGGAATTCTTTTATTCAGGCAATGACACTTTGCAGTTACCCTCCTTGATGATAGTTGACATATGGAGATGCCCCAAGATGGAGTTTTTCTCTGGAGGAGAGATACACCTGAATTCTTCTTTTAGAGGAATTCGAGTTTCAAACGTCTTAAGTGATGACTTGATCTTCTACCATGATCTTAACTCTTCTGTAGAGAAGGTGTTCCTGCAACAGGTAACCACTTTCAATTCTGAATCAATTAATTTTGACTCTTGTTGGAGTGAATTTAAAGAATTTAAAACAAGAACAATTATAGATTTATAGAGTTCTTTTATAGGTAAACTAAGTCGAGCAGGGAATGGATATATCTCATGATAAACCTATTGTAATATTCACAGGAGTTTTTTCAAGTGGACAGCGAGTGCTTTTTTGATAATCTTGCACTACAAGCAGACCCAAATTGTAAAACTGGTCTGCAAAACAAATGGTTGGCCAATTTGGAAACATTGAAGTTGCATAACTGCAAGCTATCATATGCAATTCCATCTTTTGTTCTTTCTCTTTTAAAGAATTTAAAAGAATTATAAGTACGAGATAGCGACCGGGTAGAGGCAATTTTTTATATGAATGACGACACTGAGATTAAGGAAACAGAATCGCAATTGAAGATATTGACTTTAAATGGGCTATCAGAGCTGAAACATGTGTGGGAAAAGGACACTCACAGAGTTCTAATCTTTTGCAATCTGCTAGAGGTTGTTGTTAGTGATTGTGCAAAGCAGCAAACTTTATTTCCTGTTTCCCTAGCCAAAAGTCTTGAGGATCTAAAGAAGCTTAAAATAGATTCCTGTGAAAATTTGCAAGACTTTGTTGAACAGGAAGAAACAACATTTGTAACTGAAAAGTTTGTGTTCCCTTGTGTGGAAGATTTGGAACTCAATGACTTGCCCCAGGTCACTTGTCCTAAGGCATTCACTCTGGAATTCCCCTCCGTAAAATTTTTATCTGTGAGGAATTGTGATGAGTTAGGGTTATTTCAAAGTGTATATGATCTCATGGGTGAAGGCAAGCAGCAAACTTGAAGTATTTATTTACAACTTCAGCTGCTAAAAAATTAAGGAACCTTGAGTAGATTAGCGTGATGGAATGTGAATCACTGACAAAAATAATGGCTAAAGAGGGAGATGCATTTTCTGAAGTCATTAAATTTGAGCGACTCCACACCATTCATCTACAATCTCTAACAAGTTTAGTATGTTTTTATTCTGGGAGTGACACTCTACAATTATTATCTTTGAAAACTGTGGCAGTATGGAGTTGTCCCAACATGGAGTTTTTCTCCCATCAAATTCAATCCCTTATGGGAGTTACGTTATCCTTGGACTAGGAAGCGGGGTATTTACCCCCTTCAAGAGATATTAACACCATAATAAAAAGGATCTCAGAACGAAAGGTAAAAATTTAAAAGATTTTTTGAAAGCCTTATATTATTGAATGCTTATTAACAAGTAACTTAGAAGATAACCTTTTGCTATATTTACAGGAGTTTTTGAAGCAGTGGACAAGGAGTGTTTTTTTGATAATCTTGAGCTACAGAATTGTACTCTGCCATGCGCAATTCCATCTATTATTCTTGCTCTTCTGAAGAGCTTAAAAGAGTTGGATACGGGATAGTACAATAGAGGTGCTTTTTTATATGAATGACACTGAAATTACGAAAATAGCATCCCAGTTGAGGATTTTGACCTTAAAAGGGCTATCGAAGCTAACACATGTTTGGGAAAAGAAGAAAAATGGAGTTCTCGTCTTTCCAAATCTGCAACAGGTCATTGTTAGCAATTGTAAAAAGTTGGAAACGCTATTTCCTGCTTCCTTGGCAAAAAATTTTAAAAGTCTGAAAGGAATTGAAATAGAAGATTGTGCTAAGTTCCAAGAAATTGTTGAAAAAGAAGAATCCACAGAAGCAAAGTTTGTGCTCCCTTGTTTAGAGAGGTTGATTCTTTCTTCCTTGCCACAACTCAGTTGCTTTTACCCTCAAACATTCACTTTGGAATGCCCAACCTTAAATATATTATCTGTGTTGAGGTGTGAAGGATTAGAGTTGTTTCAAAGTCAACATTCCATGGGTGAGGGTATTTCAGTTAAGAGACAACCTCTTATTTCACGTCTAGAGGTAAGTGCACATCAAAGAGTCTACACTCTCAATTTTTTTTTCCTTTTCTGGTTTCGCTTAATTTCTATTGAATTTGATTTTGCTTTAATTGTTAGGACATTTCAAACCTGAGAGAATTGAAACTTGATTGGAAACATATTCTGGCATTAAGATCAAGGCTTAGGTCTGAAAAATTTACTGGCGTCTTCAAACTTGTGAATAAAATGAGTCTGCTCTTAGACGGTGATGTGAGTGAAATGCTTATAATGGTCAATGAAATACTCCATAGAGCACCCAACTTAATAGAAATGGTTATACATATACTAAATTGCAAAAATTCAGAGATTTTCTTTGCTCAAAACCCCAAAATTGGTGAGGATGGGATGCTCTTACAGTTACGAATATTGACACTATTCCAAGTAGCTGCTATCAGGTCCATCCAGTCAGAGAACTCATCATGGTTAAACACAATCTGCGAGAACCTTCACGAATTAAATGTCTTCAATTGTCCTCATGTTGAAACAATTGGAGTGCATTCTACTTCTAAAATGTGCTTTTCTTTTCTGAAAAAAGTTAATGTATCTCATTGTCCCCCCAATTGTAGTATTTATTTAGATCTTCAGTCGCAAAAAAGTTAGTGAACCTCCAAGAGATCCTAGCATTAGGATGTGAATCACTAAAAGAAATAGTGGCCAAAGAGGAAGATGAAGATGAACCCAAAGGTGAGTATAAATATGAAAATGAGATAATATTCACCAAGCAGAAAAAAGTTTTTCTTGCAGATTTTCTTAACTAATTTGCAAGAAAAATCTCATGTATGAGAACTTTTACTAGTGATTTCATGATTTCTTATATGATTGAATTATGTCTTGTTGGTATCAAATATCTAGTTTCTCCCTTGTGACGAAATTTAAGAAAGGTTTTTTACGGGACTTTCTTTACAGTAGCAATATAGGTCAAATCTATTTAGGAATGACAACTAAACTCGTCTTAATAGATATTGTCGAACCTCATCTACATTTCATAAGAAATTTTTGCTTTAATTGGACATGAGTAATATCCACTTTTTTGAATTGGTTATGGGAATCTGGATGACTATGCACATATTAACCCGTCTCCATTCTCGTCCTAATACACATCCCCATTCCTGTTTAAATTACTAAAAGTTAATAGTTTATTAGATAATCTACAATGAGGCTATGATAGGGACTAGTGTGGAACAACTTACAGAACTGAAAACAGAATAAAGGCGAACGAAGATGAGGCTATGATAGGGACTAGCGTGGAACCAAAACTTGGAAACAGAAAGGAACACAAGGGAGCTTGAGTTTCAAGTCCTACTTACCCGGTGTGGGATGTTCAGCGGATTCGGAGGGGAAAGATGTGCCCTGACAAAGCTCGTTGCTTCAGTAGTGGAAGAGAGAAAGGTTCTTGTTTCAGGGAATAGGGCAGAGTGAGGGGGCTAGGGCTGGAAAGGGTTTAGGGCACCCTATGGGCTGGCCTTAAGCCCAACAAAATAGGTTAGGCCCTTAAACATTAGGGACAGGAAAAAAAGTGGGTCTTACATTCTCTCCAACAACAAAAATTTTCGACCTCGAAAATTAAGACTTATCAGAAAATAGATGGGGATGTGACTTCCTCATATCCTCCTCTAGCTCCCAAGTAGAGTCACCTGTCCTCCGGTCCCAGATGACCTTGACTAGATTGACGGGTTTTCCCTGGCGTTTCTCAACTCGGTGATCCTCAAAAGCAACTAGTTGCACTTCCATCGTGAGGTTCTCCCTGATTTGTACATCCTCGGCTTCCAACACATGAGATGGGTCAAATACATACTTCCTCAATTGTGAGACATAGAATACCGAATGGAGATTGACCAACAAAGGAGGCAAGGAAATCTCATAAGCCACATGCCCAATCCTCCTCAAGATTTGATAAGGGTCAAGAAACTTAGGAGAAAGCTTCCTTGAGCAGATAGCCCTTCCCACGCCAGTGGTTCGGGTCACTCTCAAGAACAAGTGATCTCCAACCGTGAATTCCAAGGGTCTCCTCCTTCGGTCTGCATAGGCCTTCTGCCTACTCTAAGAGGCCTGTAACCTATCCCTCACCATCTTCATCTTCTCTGTAGTCTGTTTCAACAACTCTGGTCCAACCAACATTGCTTCTCCATCTTGGTACCAACATAGAGGGGTCTTGCACTTCCTACTATAAAGAGCTTCATATGGCATCATGCCGATGCTTGCATGGAAACTATTGTTGTAGGTGAATTCTTTCAAAGGCAAAACTTCATCCCAAGCACTCAAATGATCCAACATGTATGTCCTCAAGAGATCCTCAAGCGACTGGATCGTTCTTTCAGACTAGCCATCAGTCTGGGATGATAGGTTGAGCTCATGGTTAACTTGTTACCCAAAGTGCTTTGTAACGTCTGCCAGAAACGGGAAGTGAACCGCAGATCTCTATCTGAAACTATGCTCGACGACATTCCATGCAATCTCACTATTTCCTTGATGTACAACTGAGCCAACTTGGCCATAGACATTCTCAAGTTCATTGCCAAAAAATGAGCATTCTTGGTCAATCGGTCCACCACCAGCCAGATCGCATCATGACCTCTCAAGATTCGTGGCAAATGGGTCACAAAATGCATAGCTATGCTATCCCATTTCCACATTGGTTTGTCCAAAGGCTATAGGGTTCCACCGAACCTCTGGTGTTCTACTTTCGCCTTCTGACATGTTAAACAGGCGAATATAAACTGTGCCACATCCTTCTTCATGCCTTGCCATCAAAAGGTATCCTTGAGATCTTGGTACATCTTAATCATGCCAAGATGCAAGCTAAGACGACTCTTGTATTCTTCCTCAAGGATCAACCTCCTCACCTCAGCATCTTCAGGTACACATTCCCTGCCTCTGAATCTCAGTATACTGTCACTATCCAAGGCAAACTCCTTTGCTTCATCTGATTCAAGCAACTCTCTCATCCCTTTCAAACTAGCATCCACCAACTGTTTTTTCCTTAACCAAGCTCAAAACGTCAATAGATATAGTGAGTGTGCTACACCTAATGAACTCAGGTCCCAACTCAACTTGCAGCTTCATATCTCTCAATCTCTCTAGCAACTCCAACTCCAACTCCTTGATCATAAGGTGTGTAACATACACCGTCTTCCTACTCAAGGCATCTGCCACCACATTCGCCTTTCTCAGATGGTATAAAAGTTCGAAATTGTAATCCTTTAAGAACTCTATCCACCCTCTCTGCCTCATTTTCAGCTCTTTCTAATCAAATAGATATTTGAGGCTCTTATGATCACTGAACACACAAAACTGGGCACCATAAAGATAATGCCTCTAGATCTTCAAGGCAATTACCATTGTTGCCAACTCCAAGTCATGAGTGGGGTAGTTCTTCTCATGTACCTTAAGCTGCCTCAAAGCATATGCCACTGCCTTCTTCTCCTGCATCAACACACAGTTGAGACCCTAATGAGAGGCATCACAGTAAATCTCAAAGGGTTTACCAACATCAGGGATAACCAACACTGGTGCATCAACACACAGTTGAGACCCTAATGAGAGGCATCACAGTAAATCTCAAAGGGTTTACCAACATCAGGGATAACCAACACTGGAGCACTCGTCAACCTTTGCTTAAGCTCTCGAAAGCTTTCCTCACACCTATTAGTCCAAGCAAAAGGTTGGTCCTTCCTGGTAAGCTGTGTCAGAGGCACCACTATTTTGGAGAATCCCTCTATGAATCTCTTGTAGTAGCTAACTACACCCACAAAGCTTCTGATCTCTGTTACTGACTTGGGACTTTCCCACTTTATCATTGCTTCCACTTTTTTTGGATTCATAGCTATGTCCTATGCAGATATCACATGCCCTAAGATCTGGATCGCGAGAGCTCCGTCGCAAGGGGTTCTGCTTCTTCGATATGTGTTGCGGTTTCAACGTTGGTTCTGGGTTCATGCTGTCTTCGTTTTCTGTAGGTACGTGAACGAAGCTCTGTCAATGGTGGTTGAACGGCTACGTTGCGGTGGCGATGGTGGCGCGATTTCGAGGATGGTGGTGTTCCGCGATTAGGGTTAGGGAGGTGGAAGATGATGGCAGATCTGTCTTTAATGGTGGCCAGGGTTTGCTCGTGATTGTACGACGTGAACTGGCGGTGGTGACGGCGCAATGGCTGCCGGCGTCCAGGTGCAGGAAACTGCCTAGGGCTTCTGGTCGAGATGGAAGGTTGAAGAAGACGATGACGTGGTGTGTTCTCATTGGTCAGCTCGTAAGTGGAAGGATCATGGCCACGTTACAAGACGTGGTTGGACAGATTTGGAAATGGCGGATTGGCATGTTCTGGATGAGTCTGATTTTGTAAGCGGTAGGTTGGTGAAGATAGAAAAATAGGGGTGTAGGATTAGGTTTTATATGGTTCATCCAAGAAGGTAGAGTTTACGAATAAAAATCAGGGATGTATTTAACTTTTTTTGTATACTTTTTTTTCATAATTTACTAATTTTGATTTTATTTTATAACTCAAAATAATTCAATTTTTCATATTTAATGAAATAAATTTTCCTTCATTTATTTGCATCAACACATTCCTACAGAATTCATTAGAGGAATATTTCCGACAATTTATTTTTTATATCTCTACTACTTTTTCAAATTAATCTTATGGATATATATAATTATAAGTGATTTATATATAGCATCTTTTTCGTTTATAAAAATTAGAATATTTAAAATTATTTTATATAATTAAAATAAATTTTTGATTCACTTTTTATTTCAAACTCAATAAATTTAATTATTTTAAATAAATCTTTTAAACACTAAAATTCAATTAAAATTCATGATTAAAAATCAAACAGGGTAGAACTCATTACAGCACAAGCCATCATAGGATTTTTGTTTTCCTAACATTGAATTTTGTTTATTCCTCCTTCCCTTACTCTTATGTTGCATTTTTCACTTTTATTTTGTGTTCTAATTCGAATCTCATGGATAACTAAGTTTGTATATTGATTTATTGAAGAGAACGGAATAAAACATAAAGATTCTTGTTGACATTTGTCCTTCTTCTTATTTTTTATGTTTAAACACGAAATTGATGTATGTTTAATGCTAATCAAATATTTGTGCACCTTAATCAATTTGTAATCATGCTTAATGTGTGTGGGTTGTTGACAACATACTTAATATGTAGATGTTAGTTGATTAAAGTATGTTTTGCTTAATTATATAATGAATTTGTATTAATCTTTACTTAGTTTAATCATTTCGAATTTCATGAGAATAAATTCGACAAAATAATTTAATTTCGTAATTTCTAATTGGTGAATTTTGATTCATATTCAATAAATCAATACTATTTTAGTACAATTTGATTGAACTTGTTTTGCATTTTTAATTGAGTTGAATTTGTGAATTCTGAATTGAATCAGGTAGAAAGGAACTGGTCCTTATTTTGTGGAGATGTACATCTCTCTTTTGTGAATTAATTAAAGAGACAACTTTCATGATTTATCTTTTTAAAAGGAATTGTCTATAACACTAATTAAAATTTATCATAATTAAATTTGAAGTATTTTAAAAATTTGAATATTTTGATTGATATCAATGAACACTTGTTTTTATTGAGGGCATATATATATATATATATATATATATATATATATATATATATATATATATAACTATTGTTATGTTTTTCCAATTATCGTGTCGTTCAATTTTCATAATCGATGATATTGCATGACCATTAATGGACTTGTTTGATCAATGAACTTTTTAGTGAACTTGTTTGTTCGTTCTCTAAGAATGAATAAATCAACAAGTTAGAGGATATTGCAGAGAAAATGACCAAATTGATCCATCAGTTGACAACAAAAGATATAAGTAATGACCATGTCATCCTATTGATACAAAAAATAAACCACGGTGAGCTAAGAAAAAATAAAAAGAAATATTATAGACATTAATAAATATTTTTTTAATGTTAAAATATCTTTTATTAGAAATAGTTCAAGTGTGAGTCAAAAGTCTCACATTGGATAGAATACACAAAGTTAAACACTATATAAGAAAAAAGACTCATAACATTATTGCCTTAAGGTTCTGGGGTAAAAGTAGTGTCAAATGTTTTATATGTGTAAGACTAATATCATATAACCATATATAGAACCACAAAAGAGGTAACTAAAAGTGGTGTCAAATGTCTTATATGTCTAAAATCAATGTCATATAATCATATAGAACCATAATCTCTCAATGACAATAACCATATATGAAAAACACCTTTTTGGTTCTAATTTTCGTCAAATTTTGTCAAATCATTTTGTTTTTGTGCTCAAATAGGTCTCAATAGGTCCCAATTTTCGTCAACTTTGTTCAATTTGATCTTTTTTGCTAACACCATTTAAATCATTAACAACCATAAACAATGACTGTCACGTGTCACTTTATGATTTTTTAAATTTTTTTAAAATTTTTAAAATTTTTAAAATTTTTAAATTTTTTTTTTTAAAATTTAAATGTTCACTTGTCAACCCAACGACATGTCACGTGTCAGAATCAATGTTTTATATTCAATTTGCTCCCTATATTTGTTATTTTTGTTCAATTTACTCCCAAATTTATTTTAAATAGACCAATTTTGTCCCTGTCAAAAATAAGACCAAATTTAATTTTTATATAAAAGTTATAATGATGTGAATTTTAATATATTATATAAAAATATTTAATAAAAAAATTTATATTTTAGTATAAAAATTAAATTTGGTTTCAATTTGGAGAGGACAAAATTGGTTCATGTTAAGAAAATTTTGGACTAAATTGAATAAAAATAACGAATATATGGACTAAATTGAATATAAAACATTGACTCTGACACGTGACACACTACTGGATTGACTCGTGAACATTTAAAAAAAATTAAAAAAATTCACAAAGTGATATGTGACCGTCAGTGTTCATGATCGTTATTGATTTAAACCGTGTTAGCAAAAAAGGACCTAATTGAACAAAATTGATAACATTTATGACCTATTTGAACCCAAAAACAAAATTAGGACTGGTTTAACAAAACTTGACGAAAATGGGAACAAAAAGGTATTTTAACTTTTTTTAATAAAACTTTAATTAAAAATATTTAAATATACGAGTTACTAAAAACCATAAAATCATAATTGTTTCTCTCTGTTCTTCCATTCGGTAAGTACACTCAAAAATCCTTCATCTCTGTTTTTTTAATTTTATAACTTTTTTTATGTTTTTGTGATTACTAAAACGATATTGTAAGCTTGCCAAAATTGTAACAAATACATTACATACTTCATTAATCAAATCCTTCTTCTCTGTTTTTGTAATTTTATGACTCTTTTTACTGTTTTTCTGTTTTTCTAATTTTATAATTCCTTTTACTGGTTTTTGGTTTATAACACCTTTCCTCTTCGTATATTATTTATGTTCACGAGGAATGAGTCTCATCTCATGCAAACAATATTATAAGACGACTTCGACAAGTAGTCACAAGGAATAAATATTCTAAGTGCAACAAGTTTTATTATATTCCAAAAATCTATTTCACACCCACACGCTTAGAATTTTAGTATTCCAATAGATAAGGAAATGTCTAACAACCATAACAATAACGAGTGTTTAGATAAGTACGAGGCACAATTAATAATGGTTTATGATTTTTAAAGGATAAAGGTGGAGGGAGGTTTTTTATCTATATATATATATATATATATATATATATATATATATAAAAGGCCCATTAATTTTGGCTTACTATTTTCTATCCTAGAGTAAAGGGCTGCCCCTTGTGCTTGGGTCTAGAGTTGGCCCAACTGATAAAACCCGTTTCAGTTGCCCTAATGCTTCACTTTCTTTGCATTCACAGAACATTCAGCCGTTCCTCTCCACTGTACCGCTAGAGCTTTGCTAGGGTTTTGACTCCCACCTCGAACCAGTTCGCCTAGAAGCTCTAGTAGTGATTCTTCTTCCACGTAAGTAACTCTGACCCTACCATCTTTACTTCCTGAGCTATTCTTCGCGTTTTACCGTTTAGGGTTCGATCTAATCTCGTTTTCTCCCACTGTTCCGCTGTTTCGCCAGTTCTTCAAGTCCATCACTTGAGCTGCTGTGCTCCGAGGTTCTGCGTTGAAGTTCGGTTAGCTTTTCCCAGGTACGGGAAGTTAGGGTTCCAGTCTTTTTGGTGTTGTTTTGGCTGTTCTTGAGTTAGTTACTGATTGTATGAATAAATCCTTCGGTTTGGTGTGATTGAATGCTTTGTATGCTTGGTGGTTCGATAGATATGGCTGTTGCAGGGTGAAACAGTGGCGAGACCTGTTAATCTCGCCCAAGTGAGCCAGTCTCGCCTAGGCGAGACAAACAGGGATTCGCCCAGGCTAGCTTGCGCGAGAGGTCGCTCAGGCGACCCGCTCAAAAATTTGAGCGAGCAGGTAACTCGCCCAGGCGAGAGGGGTCTCGCCTAAGCGAGATCCCGCGTTGCTCACGCCCCTGATCTTGTGCCCTCGCCTAGGCGGAGGGGGAACTCGCCTAAGCGAGACTGTCTTGCCTGGGCGAGACCCCTCAGCCTGAGCGAGGCGCTGGGCGAGACAGTGCTGTGTTTGGATGTTTGTTGATTCCTGAATGGTCTGTTTTGGTTGAGTATGATTGTATGTGAGTGATATGTATATAATGGAGTATGAAGTATGTTTGGCATGATTCATGAATTGTAGATGATAGGTTGGTATGAGAATCGACATGTGAATTAAATGAGACGGATAATATTAAAGTGGCATGATAACATGATGAGTTGGACCTTATTTACATGGATAAACTTTGAGATGTTGGAAATGAGTGGGGCCTGGATCACGAAAGGCGTTGGCTTCAAAGGTTGGTACGAGTGATGTACATCTATGCTTGGTAATTATTATTTGGTTATGTGAATGAGGTCGATATGTGTCAGTGCATAATTTCTTGGGGTCTCTAGGTGAGACTTCCAGGGTTGCGCTTTAGTGGTCGGGACGTAATCCCATGGCCCCTGTTAGTGGGTGTTCATGGTGGTGCCCCATCTGTATAACTAGGTAAGGATTCAAGTTAAGGTTGCATCCTGACACTCTAAGGAGCCAGTTAGTCTCACTTAGAGCGGACTGACTCATGTGGTGAGAGTAGCAGGAGGCCTGAAATTCATTAAGGGCTAACCTTGTGGTGAGGGAAAATTGATTCATCGTAACACTTGCAACACTTTGCTCGGGGGTGAGCAGCTCGGGGGTGAGCAGAGGTATCCACCACAAGTGCGGGCATCCGCTGAATCTGACCAGGTTATACGTATCCGGATGAGTCGAGTCAAGTCGTAGTGTATTGCATGAAGGGTCATGACATGTTTGGTTGTTATGTGGGTATGAGATGAAGAAAATATAATTGACTGTATGATGATTATGTTTTTGGCTCTAGCTTACCCGTTTTGCTGTATGGTTGTATTGTATGTGGCTGTTTTTCCTTGCGATGATCATCAACTTGGTTGATGGGAGCAGATGGGCGAGGTCCTCGTGGTCAACAAGGGAATGGTGATTCCGCCGCTTAGCCATCCGGGCTTGGAGTTTTCTTCATGTTTTCCTCAGGGCTATGGCCCATGTATCTCTTTATGTATTTCTACTCTACACTCCATGTTTTTTTTTTCGTTTTCAGCTTTCCTTTGGTATCGTGGTGTGCCTGGGTTTTGTCGGGGTTGTGTTGAGAACCCCAGGACTGCGCGATTATACTATCTTATGTGTGGCGTTTCCTTTAATTGCGTTTATAAATTAAATGGGACGTTACAAAAAAAAAAATAAAATATATATATATATATATATATATATATAATAATGTTAGCATCTCAAGTTATATTTTTTCATTTAGTAGTGATGTTTTTCTTTTCTTTTTGAAATTCCAAGAAACAACAGTGATGGCACATTTTACTATTCAAAATGATTATATTTCAGCAAAAATAAACTCATTAGGCTTAGAAAAAATTTATATGATATGAAAAAACTAGATGGTGTATTTTCTATTACTAGTGGAAAGGGTTTTCATGACGCCAAATAATTACAACAAATTAACAAATGTCGTTAAATGAAACATGGTGAAAGTTTTGTAATTCTAACAAAGATTTTAATGGTAATTTCTAAACAAATTGTTGTTAAAAGTGATGTAGCATAGAAAAGATGGTAGTTCCTTGCTGCAATCATCGTTAAAAATGGCACAACGAGAAATGACGTAGGTTGCTACTATAACCATAGTTAAAAAGTTTCCGTCAACTTTTCATATTTCACTTTCTCTCATTTGCAACATTATTCACTCTCCTCAGTGTCCACATTGTCTTTGTCACTTAGTCCAATGTTGTTGCTTGCGTCGTTGTCACTCGTGTCGTTGGTTGTGTCGTCATTTTGATTCGCGTGCCTCGTTGTTATGTGTTCTACTTGTGCCACCACTATTATGCATTCTTCTCATGTTATTGTTCGTTTGTGCATCCTGCGGTCGCCACCGTTAGTTCACTCCCCACATCATGCGAATGCAAACCTCCATACCTTGCAAAGCTCTACCGCACAGCGTTGCAAACTACATAACTCGCAACCGCAATGTGCCATGACCTCTACATCCCTCAAAGCTCCTCCTCGTTGCACTGCGTCATTGTCCCTCCACCGGTGGCCTTTTGCAGTGTAGAACCCCCGCAAGCAACCTATGTGAAACCCAATGTATTCTTCATGAAAAGTCCACAAGAAACTGACACAACCTCTGCAAGCAAACTCTAAATTTTTAATGACGGTTAGAATCTAGAACCGTTATCGTTTCTTAAATTTTTAACGACAATTCAGAATCATCATGGATTTCAAACCTTTTAATTATGTTTAATATAAAGACAGTTAAGAAACCATTTTTAAAAGCCTTATTTAACCGTTGTTAAAAACGTTTTTCGTATTAGTGTATCATATAGGTTGACAAAAAGTCAATTTTTACAATTGCAAATCTAGTATTGTAGAACTACATCTAAAGTAAAAGATTATGTCATCAGAGAAATCACTAACACAACGTAGGTCCTCCACGTAGGTCCATCTGCACGCCACATTTGCACTAACCACCGCAGGTCCTCCACGAAATCACCACGCAACCACAACGTAGTCGTCGAAGCACCACCACCTCCATAGGAGCAGATCACGTTTCACCGTGCAGATCAACCACCAGCCACAACGAGCACTTGCTAAATCCGATCCACTTTCTGCAACACTCCATCTTGCCGGAAACGAAGATGCCAACCAAACCGCATATCCATCTCCAAACAGCCGCTGAAAAAGCACACGAGAGGCATCGCACCAAGAGGAAACACCCTTTACAACGTCGCCAACCACAGTCCTCTGTTGCTGCACTTCGACCAAACCACCGTCGCTGCGTTTGCGAAAAATTGGGGGTTTCAACGTAAATGGAGGTGCACCAAAACGGAATCAAAAGAGAAACAAACCTCTCAACAATCAATCACGCGATGAAACATTGGTGCAGTCACGAAACAACAAATTCGCTTTCTCGCACAGTCGCAACGTTGTGGGGAAGAAGATTAGGGATTTATGTTTTAACATTTACGTCTGATGGACTATAGTCAAATGTAAATTTACATTTGGCTGAGATAAATCAGACGTAAATTTACGTCTGACTGTCATACGTAAATTTACGTGCGACATGTGCAATCAGACGTAAAAAATGAGATTTATGTCTAACCCTAAGGCACCAGACGTAAGCAATTGATAACTTATTTACAAGTTTGTCACCGGTTATTTTTTATGTCAGATTCTAGTGGGTCAGACCTAAAATTACAGAATGTCTATTTTGTGTTAGTAAATATATAAATAAAAGAAGATAAATTAGAAGTATTGCAGTTTAGAGAAACAAATTGCAAACATCATGACCAAAACACTTTCAAATAACAAGTTTAAATTGTTATGATTAAAGCTTGGACTATAAAAAAAAATATGAAGCTAATTAGAATATAGTCTCATAATGCAAACAATACTCTAAGAGACTTCAAAAGGTAGTCATAAAAAATAATCTAAAAGCTAATGTTTAATTTAGTGCAACATGTTGTTTTATACACCAAAAGTCCATTTCACACCTACATCACGCTTAGTATTCAATAAATAAATATAAGAAAATGTATATATAACAACCAAAACAAATATTATAAAAGTGAAATTCAACGCATTAGGTGGGTGCTAACATCAACACAGGTTGTATTTGGTATACAATAATTAAAAGCAGATATTTCCTTTGAGTGAGTTCTCACAACTTCATTTTCATTGTCATCTCAATGCTTTGAAGTGATTGGAGGAAGCTACCATTCTTTCTCTGTGTTCTTCATCACACTTTTTGATTGTTGTCAGGTACACACTATATTTCTCCTTCTTATTTCAAGTTTAGGTTTGTTCCATCCATGGAATAATGCATGCTTACTCTATCTATAATCTAAATCCTCTTAGTATATATCTTAAACTCCCTTCCTCTAACTTTGCTGCTACTAAAATTTTCACGGTTCAATTCATCAATCTTGATAGTTCACGAGCTATTAGAAAAGAGTCTTCATATTATATGAATGAAAGGGAGTATATACTGGACGATATATTTCTTTTTCATTTCATCGCTTTTCTTTTAATCACAAGAAAATATGTGATTGAATTTCTGAAGAAGATTAAGTCGATATTTATTACATTTTTCCACAGAGTGAAATATATATATATATATATATATATATATATATATATATATATAAAAGAATATATAAAGAAAATTCTTTGTTATGTATCCACATTTCATAATGTCAATTTTATCCTTTATAATATAATTATTTATTACAAATTTTAAAATTAACGGTTATTTTAACCTATTTTCTATAAAATTGTTTATTTTTTTTAATTCTTTTTATTCATCAACAATTAATTTCTTTATTAATTTTACTTTATTTTTAATAAATATAAATTTATTTTATATATTAAATTAATAATATTACACTATTATTATCTACTAATATACTACCATTCATATTATTCATATTTAAAAAATACATATGACAAATATATTATAATACACATGCACGAGTATATTATAATATGAATTTTAGTTTATAGATTTGTTTCAAAGTACGTACATTATTTTAGAATTTCAATACCCTCACATCTCGTTGCGTAAGAAAACTTATTTCAGTTAAATAACTTTGATATGTGTAATAAAGTAGTAAAAAGAGAATCCAAGTAAAATAAAATCTTGGTTTAGAAACTAATTTTAAGAAAAAAAAAACTAATTAGTTATTCTATCGACTAATTTTCAAAATTAAAAATTACTGATTATTAAAATAATCACTATTATAAATAAAAAATTATAATTGATTATTAGATTTGTTATTAATTAATTAGAGACTAATTTAAAAATTAATTCATTTTGGTACTTAAATAACTAGTTTTTATTGACTATTTTTTTTATAGTTAAAATCATGATAACTAATTTTAAAGACCAAATCAGTGATAATTATAATTATTTATTCATAATAGTGACTATTTTAATAATTAATAATTTTTAATTTTGTAAATTTGTATCTTGTCACTATATTTCTGTTTAATTTTTTTTTTTTTAGTTTAGATTATATGTATGTGTTGGAAATTTTACCTTTTTGTTCTAGACGTATAATGAATTGTTGGAAATAGTATAAACAGTAATAAATTAATAAACGGGAGTAATCTAAATATTAAATATTTCCGTTTGAGTATGAAAAAATCTTAATTTTCTAAGAATTTAGAACAAAAAGATAAAAGTCTATATGATAATTGAATGACATAATTTTGATTGAATAGGTCACAGATTTGTTTTGTGAAGTGAAGTAATGTCACCTTACTTGAAGTTATTTTTAAGCACGCGACGGCTGGGGACCTTCTCTAATGTAAATGGTAAGGTATTTTTCTTCTTTTATATATTAAAATTTATTTAAGTAGAGATGTTAAAATGAGTTTCAATTTGTGAAACCAACTTGACTCATCACGGGTTTGAGCGGAGTTGGGTTGAGAAAATTTTATATTTTTTAAAGGTGGGTTGATCTCAACCCGGCTTACTTAACCTACGAGTTAAGCGGGTTCGAGTCGGATTGAAGGTGAATTGACTCACTTAATCTACCAACATTTTTTTACAATTTTTTTAATAATTATTTACTACTCCTAATTATATAGGTTCACAATTTCATATTTTTAAATGCTAGAATGTTTCTCAATAATATTGAAATAGTTTGAATGTTTAATTAATTTAATTATCAAGTTATACACGTACCTTAATCTTTAATTATAATCTTTATAGTAAATTACTCAAGCAACCGTCTAACAAACAAAATTTTATAAATTAGCATGACAAAAATGTGTAATTTTTTTATTTATATTTTGTTGAATAGCATAATAGAAAATATGTAATATTAGCCATGTTTTCTTGGACTATATGAACATTTTTTTGGAAATAATTCATCATATATTGGTGGTAAGCATGATTAAGACATTGATTCTTGATTTTATTGTGATTGTCATCTCATGGGTTATTTAAAAAAGTATTTAAATATTTGAATATTTAAAAATAAATAAATAGATAATTTTTTTATGTGGGTTGGTGAGTCAACCCACCAACCCGTGATGGATTGAGGTGGGTTGTAAAATTTCTGATTCACCATAAAATGAGTCGGATTGAATTCACTCATTTTCAACCTGGTTCGTGGATTGACTCACTTTAACATGTATACACTTAAGTACTTGTTGATCAATCATAAGTAGTAAAGAGATTTTATACTAAACTATTAATTTTGGTTCCCCATGATTTGCAACTTTTTTTTTCTTGTACAATTTAGATATGTATATTGTATATTTGCTTAAGAATACCTATACGAATGATTTTTTTTTTTATTTTGAAATTTAGGTGTATGAATCATCCAAAATCTACGTACTAGTTTAAATACATACGTTAGATTAAGGTTCAATTAAAAAATAGATATGCACACCAAATTTATAATTTTTTTAACATGGGATTTGAAATCATGAATAAAAATATGAATCCCACCAAAATTAAAGGAAGCTAGTTTGACTCAATTACATATATAGATAATGGAAATAGAAATGTGAAATTAACCTATGGTAATATTGATCAAGTACATATATGTCTATGGTAATATTCAATATGTTAAGTATATATGGTGATGAAAATGGATATGGAAACATTTGTCTCATTTCCATTCTCGGTCCCAATATCTATTCTTGTGCTCATATTTATCTTTGGTTTAGATTACTAAAACACCTTTTATTTATTACATAACTAAAAATATTTATATTAACTTTTATTTGATCCTTAATTTTGTACTTTATTTTTAGATTACACATATAATCTTTTATTTTATTTTCTATAATTATTTGACTTTTATCTAACTTTATCTAATTGTGATTGTATACATTATAGTTTATTTCTTTTGCTAGGATTTTTATCTTTAGATAAAAAAAAACAATTAATTAATATTTGGAACAATAAGGAGGTGTGTAAGTAGCCACACCAGAGATCTTGACCAATAATATTGAAAAAGTCAAAATAATATATTCAAAGAGTACAAAAATAAAAATAATTAATATATATATAATTATCTTTTGTTTCTTCAAATGTTTGAATTCATCTAATTGAATCAAAACTAAAATATTCACAGTCTTTTTTAATGTAAGCAATCATATTGTTTACAACAAATTGATCTTCAATTTTATTTTACAATCTTGTTTTGATAATCCTAATTAAAAAAAAAAAGATATTTTTGTTGTAACTACAAAAATTTAAAAAAAGATGAATTGAGCGATCAATGAACTAAGATTCTTGATTTTTCTGTTATTGACATAATTCAAGTATAATTGATAAATTTTTTAAAGTTGGATAGCTAAGTAGGAGTATCAACAATAAAATGTTGAGTAAAAATTTTAAGTTAGTTTTTTCTTGATCACTAAAATCTAAAAGATAAAATTTGTTCACGAGGAAAGAAGGAAATCTCTAATTGAACAATTGAATCATGAATACATTTATTTATGATAAGTGAAGAAGTTAAATTTGTATTATTCTTATTTTCAAATATAACTTCTCTTTTATCACTTTTAAACAAATAAATTTATTTATTTATTCTTCGTTAATGTACATATTTAAAAAAACCAAAGTTTATGACCGAAAAATAAACTATCAAAATTTGAGAATAGGGTCATTAATATAAGAAAAAAAAACTATCAAAATCTAATTAATAATTACATATTAAGAGAGTTCTTACTAAAAGGGAAACTATCATCATATAATAGTCATTTTCCCTCATATGTTCTGAAAAAAATATTATAGAAAGATTCATAAGATAAAAGAAAAATATTATACTATATCAAAAGCAATTTTTTTTCTTCACACAGAACAAGTAAGAAATGAGAATCGAAATAATAAATTTGTACTTAATTTCCTTTTTTTTCAAACAAAAAATAAAGATATGAAAAATAAAAGATGAATAGAAACAATGAGAAACTTAGGACGTATGAAGAGAAAAAATAAAAAGAAATATCTTAATCAACATTTTTATTCTCTATAATTTTTAATTTTTAATTTTATTACTTATTAATATTAAATAATTTACTTCATAAAAAAATTTAAAATCCATCTAATTTAACACTCTTAAATTTTCATTAATGAACATAATTTCAACTTGGGAGACCGTGGCATCTGCCTTCCCCCAAGATGCTTCCCCACTGAATGTAGGTTCAAATATACCCATTTTCTAAGGAGAAGAGAAAAAAGAAAAAGAAAAAAATCTTAGTTCTTGAGTTGGGAACAAGAATAAAATTTTACTTTAAGAATGAAAATGATATTAAAAATAACAAATAAACCTATTCATTTGATTTTGTCTGAACCCATCCAATTTTGATTGAAAATCTTCACATTGATTTAAATACAACTATGAATTCAATTGAATATGAAAACAGAAATGTAAATATATATATATATATATATATATATATATATATATATATATATATATATATATATATATATACCTTATCTCCATCGTCATTCTCAAACCTGTTCCAATATTTGTCCTGTCACATTTTAAATTAGTAACACACCTTCAGTATTAGCTAATTTAAAACATTTATATTAACTTTTGTTTGTTATTTTCATAACTTATGACAGATTTAATACTTTTACTCTATTCTATTACTGTTCCATCTTTATCCAATTGTTATTTGGGTCTTTTACTCTATTCTATTACTCTTTTTATCATTCTATTTGTCATTTCAGTTTAGTTTTCAAATTTTTGATTGTCTTAATTTGATTTTCATTTTCTTAAAAGTGGTTCAAATTGGTTCTTACCAAACGGTGTTAAAGTCAATTTCTGATTTTTTTGAATTTTTTTTAAATTTTTTACACGTGTCACTTCATAGTTGTGTCACGTGTCAAAGTGACTCAATTTGGTTTCTATATTTGTTTTTAGTTTCAATTTAATCCCAATATTTGTAAAAATGAAGTAATATTGTCCTTCCTTAAATTAACACTAAATTTACTTTTTTATAAATTTTATGGTGATATTTTTACTAAATTAACATTTTTATTAAATATTTCTATAAATATTTTAAATTAACGTTAAATTCTATACAAAACATTAGACTTTGGTTTTGTTTTGAACTTTAGTTCCTAAACTTATGTGTGACAAGTTATTTGATTTTTAATCTTCATTAAATTTGTATAATATGACACACTTGATGTCTTTATATATGATGAAAAAATTGTTAATTTTTGAAATTAAGTTTGGGGTTTAACTTTGTTTAATAATAAAACTAAAAAAAAAACTTATTTAAAAATATTTCTACAAATATTTAATAAAAACGTCAATTTTATTGATACAAAGATTAAATTGAGTGTCAATACAAGAAGGGACAATATTGTTTTATTTTTACAAAAATTAGAACTAAATTGAAACTAAAAACAAATATAGAGACTAAATTGAGTCATTTTGACATGTGGCATAACTGTGAAGTGACACATGTAAAAAATAAAAAATTCAAAAAAAAAATTCAAAAAAATAAAAAAAATATTCAAAAGATTCAAGAAAATCAAAAATTGACACATGGCGTTGACTTTAACATCGTCTTGTCAAAATTAATAGCAAATACCAAATTGAATCATTTTTAAGAAAATAAAGACCAAATTGAGATAACGAAACCAAACTGAAATTTTAAATAAAAGAACCAAAAGAGTAATTTAACCAAAAATTTTCTATCTTTAGACATTGACTACTTCATAAAATATCTCTGTTAGTGACTTTTATTTATTTTTTAAATGTTATTCAATTAATATTTGAAAGAGTAAAGAGGTAAGTCTGCGAAGAGAGGATACAATATACATGTTCCCAAGAGAAATGAGAAAAGAGAAAAAATCTCATACTTTGTTGAGTATAAGAATATGAATGAAAATGAATTTTTACATCGGATTGTGATAAAATAGTCAAACTTGATTCCTAATCTTATTATCTATTATCACCATCGCATAAGATAACATAGTCAAACTCATGTCTGTTTGTCCTTGTCATCCATAAGTAAAAAAGAAATACTTTATGAGTATGCTTGTTAATTTTTTTAATATAATAAAAAATTATGTAATTAAAAAAAGTTATTGTTATTGTTATCATAATTATTCAAACAAAAAATATTATTAATTTATAAAATGTATATACATAAAATAACGATATTTTATTAATTGTTATAATATTTATAGTTTTTCTAATATTTATAGTGAGTAATATTTATAAATTATAATTAATAAAATTAATTATGTTTATAAAGATAAAAATGGTAAAAGAATATGGACATAGTATTTACAAAATACAATTTTTCATCTAATATTAAGGACCAAAACGTACAAACTCGTCTTGTTTTGACTCTTTTGTTGTTGACTTGTCAAAAATAAAATAAAAGATGCTAGTTCATTATAGGAGATCAAAAATCGGATAATGATATTTTGCTTATTTATTTTTGATCCACTTTTAATTCATTATTTCGATCATTATTTAATTATTTATTTTGATTTTTGTTTAGTGATGTGATGCAATAATTCAAAGGTGATTATAATGGTGGATTAGAAGTGGGTCAAAATATCAATATCCAATCTTTTTCAAAGACCAACATAGGGACTGCTATTTTTTTTAATTTTTAATTTTTGAATTTTTTTTATGTGTAAATATATTAAAAGTATACATTAAGCATTATTTAAATTTTAATTAACTAGTTTATGTCTCTAATTAAATAAATTAAATTAAAATAGTTATTATTTTTACATGTTAAATTATTTTATTATAATTTATAATCAAATATTAATTTGTAAGTGTTAATAAATTAAATTAAAATATTATTATATATTTCATCATTTAAATCCTATTAAAAAAGAAAATTACTTTTTTTTTTACATTATTTTTCTTTTTATTTTAATTTAAAAAAATTGACAAGATAGTCTGTCTTGTTCCATCTCCAGCAGGACTTAACCTGACCCAAACCAGATTTGCCTTCAGGAATTAATTTTATCGATTTGTTACTTCAACTATACCCTCTCTTAATTAATATTACTTTGTGATTTACTTGTGTGTTGCAGAAAATATATAGTTGAGATGTAGCATGGCTGCTCTAATCGCGTGTTGTCAATTCCTAACGCTATCACCTCGAGCAAAGGCGTGGCTAAAGAAGCAATTGATTCAACTGGACTTGTACGAGACAAGAGTTGGTAAAGTAGAAGATGTTGTGGAGAAGCTCAAGAAGAAGAGAGATTCTATTCAAAATACAGTGGACGAGGAAGAACGTCGACATGGAAGAAAAATTCACGTTGAAGTTAAGGAATGGATGCACAAGGTGGATAAACTCATTCTCATATATAGGAATTTCCATAATGACGAAATATGCCATAAATGTGCGGTGTTTGAATTTTTCGAGAGTGGTTTCCTTCCGAAGCCAGGGATAAGGTATCGTCGAAGTAGAAAAGCAGATGATATCACAAAGCAGGCAAATGGGTTACTACAAAATGCAAAGTTTGACATTTTATCTTATTGGTCTGGCCCACCCTCCATGGCTGCCTTTTTTTCTAACCTTGGTTATGAAAGTTATTCATCAAGAAATGATACTGTGAAAAAGATTACTGATGAATTTCAAAAGCCAGGTGTTAGAATGATTGGTCTTCATGGGTTGAGTGGCGTTGGCAAGACTTCTTTAGTGAAAGAGGTTGTGAAGAAAGCCTTGAAAGATAAGATGTTCGAAGTGGTGACCATGGCAAGCATGACAAAAAATCCCGACGTAAGCAAAATACAAGGACAAATTGCTGACATGTTGGGGGTTGTATTAGAGGAGGAAAGTGACATTGCAAGAGCTGCTAGGATACACCAGATATTGAATGATGAGAATAAGAGCACGCTCATAATCCTAGACGATCTTTGGGAAGAAGTGAACTTTAACCTTCTGGGGATTCCACGTGAACTAGAGAAAGATGATGGCATAATAAATGTGAAAGGAAAATCCCTTGATGTTAATAGCTTGAAGAATTTCAGTGATGGAAAGTCCCCCGTCCTTGATGGTTCGGCAAGTTTCAAAAAAAAAGTAAAATCCCCCGATTATGCTGACTCTGTGGATGTCAAGAAAGGAGAATTCTTTGAGGGTGCTTTAAAGAATGTCAACGAAGGAAAACCCCCCATTGATGCTTCTGATCGGGCGAAAATCGAAAAAACCGTTCCTCGGTACAAAGGATGCAAGATTTTGATGATTTCTGAAATCAAACAAGTGTTGCTAAATCAAATGGAAGGGAAAGAAGAGTATATTTTCCCCGTGGAAGTCTTGAAGGAGAAGGAAGCAGAGATGTTGTTTAAGAAAAAGGCTGGAATAGATGCCAAGAATTCTGAATATGACAAATTAGCAGCTCAAATTGCTAGCAAATGTAAAGGGTTGCCAATGACAATAGTTACCACTGCAAGGGCATTGAAAAATAAGAGCCTTTCGATATGGGACGAAACTAATCGAAAACTTGAATCTCAAAACTTAACTGGAGCACCTGAATTTTCTACAAGGTTGAGTTATGAGCTTTTAGAAGATGCAGAACTCAAGTACACTTTCTTGCTTTGTGCTCGTATGGGTCATGATGCATTGATTATGAACTTAGTGAAATATTGTATTGGTTTTGGTTTTCTTCGAGGAATCAACACAGCAAGGCAAACCAGAGACAAAGTACATACATTGGTTGCAAAGTTAAAAGAGTTAGGTATGTTGTCTGACAGTTATTCAAGTGACCATTTTACCATGCCAGATACTGTTCGCAGAGCAGCTTTGTCCATAGCATATGAGGAAAATCATTTATTTACAATGACAAAGGAAAAGGTAGATGAATGGCCCGATGAACTTGAACAATATGCTGCTATTTCGTTACATCATTGTAACTTCATTGAAGAGTTTCCTGCGACAATAAATTACCCAAGACTTAGGGTCCTTGAAATTGTCAACAATATTTCACGTTCGAAAATGCCCAAAAACTTCTTCAAAGGAGTGAAGGAACTCAGAGTGTTGATATTGACTGGTATTCATCTCCCCCTTATTGATTCATCAATTTCATCCTTGCATAAGCTTAGAATGCTTTGTTTGGAGCAATGTCGCATGCAAGATGAGGAACTATCCATCATAGGAGAGCTGAACAGGTTAAGAATTCTAAGTTTTTCAGGATCTAATATTAAAAGTTTGCCAAATGAGTTGAATGAGTTGAAAATGCTACAAATTTTTGACATAAGTAATTGCTCTAAACTTAAAAAAATTCCATATGGTGTCATATCAAGCTTGGTAAGTTTGGAGGAGTTGTATATGAGAAATACCTCGATTCAATGGGAGGATGAAGATCAATCACGCCAAAGTAAAATAACTCTTCTTTCTGATTTGAAACATTTGAATCAATTAACTGCTCTAGACATACAAATCCCAAATGTTTCCTATTTGCCAAAGAATTTGTTTTTTGACAACTTATATAGTTACAAGATTATTATTGGAGATTTGAGTTCATTTTCAGAGACTGATTTCAAGATGCCGGAGAAATATGAAATGATAAAATTTCTAGCAATACAATTGAAAAATGGGTCTGACATTCATTCTCTGAAGGGGATTAAAATGTTGTTTGAAGGAGTTGAGAATTTGTTCCTAGAACTTAATAGTGTCCATGAAAAGCGCAATAGTGTTCATGAAGCCCATAATATTGTCCACGACCTTTTTTATAGATTGAATTTAAAAGGATTTCCATGTCTTAAACATTTATGGATTGTAAATAATTCTACCCTTCAATCTCTCATCCATCCAAAGGACAGGCAGGAACATGAGAAAGCTTTTCCAAAATTAGAGTCGTTAAGTCTCCATAATGTTAAGATGGATGAAATATGCTCATGTAAACTTTCAGAACCCTCTTTTGGTAAACTGAAAGTCATCAAGATCAGTCTCTGCGGTGAATTGAAGAATGTCTTCTCAATTTCTATGGTTATACTTTTAAAATTTCTTGAAACAATTGAGGTTTCTGAATGTAACTCTTTGAAAGAAATTATTGATATGGGACCACAAAGCAACCCTGAAAAAACTGAGCTTCTTATGCTTCCTGAATTACGACATTTGAAGCTACAATCTTTATGTGAGTTTGTTGGGTTTGATGCCATTCCTCAGACAGGAGGAGAGGAAAGAAAACTCTTCCATGAAAAGGTGCGCTTAAAATTATCCTCTAAATTTCTTCATCTTTTACAGCTAAAATTTTTTTCGCATTTTATTCTGTTAAACTAAAAACAATAGTTTGTAATGATTTCAACTTTAAAAATACAAGAAGGTTATTTATCTATTATGAAAATTAAGTTAAGAAAGTCAAAATCAATTCCTTAAGTTTTTGGAGACACTAATCACGTGTGTCTCTTTGCAGGTTAGAGTTTCAAAATTAGAGAGACTGGAGTTGTCCTCGATCCAGATTGACGTAATATGGAGTGTCATTGATCAATCTTCAAAAAGATTATCTTTTGAAAATTTGACACATTTGGACGTTAATGGTTGTTGGAAATTAAAATATTTGATGTCACTTACAATGGCCAAGAGTCTGGTGAATCTTCAAAGCCTTTATGTAAGTGACTGTGAGAAGATGAGAAGTATCTTCCTCCTTGAACAAAATAGAGAGAAGGATGTTACGGTAAGAACCTTGGTCTGATTAGATTTAGTATTAAAATATGAAATTGCAAACCGACAATCGTAGTTTTAAATAGTATGATAACTAATGTTATTTGTTTGTAGATCTATAAATGTTATATTTTTTTCATTTTCTGTCTATTGATTTGGTTTCTCTATTTTAACATATAATTTGATTAACTTCTGGCTACTATGTACCAAAATAGGGTAACATATTTCCAAAATTGAAGAATATGAAACTTTGCAGCATGAAGAGTCTGAGTCAGATATGGAATCCGAAGCTCGCTTCAGACTCCTTTAGCAAACTAGACACTCTAATCATTGAGGAGTGTGACAAACTTGAAAATGTAATGGAAGGAATATTTGTGAGTATATGTAACTTGAGAGTTACAAATTGCATGTCCATGCAAGCAATATTTAATATTCGTGAGCAAGTTGGGGATGCAGCTAATAACTTGCAAGATGTTCATTTAGAAACACTCCCTAAATTGAAGCTTGTATGGAAAATGAATTATGAAGATAGAGTTGGGATTCCTAAGTTTAACAATCTGAAGAAGATATGGGCTCAAGATTGTCACAGCTTGGAATATATATTTCCATTTTCTGTAGCCATGAGTCTTGATAATCTGGAATCTCTTGTGGTTTGTGATTGCTATGGATTGAGTGTCATTGTTGCTGAAAGGGAAACTACCAACACAGATAGAGCCAGATTTAACTTTGCTAAACTAAGCACCATCAAATTTTCAAAACTTCCAGAACTTACGAGTTTCTGTCCAACAACTTATGATTTATCATGTCCATTGAATGAGTTGTCTATTGAACTTTGTGACAATCTAGAACCATTCAGCAAAGGAACAGAGCATGCACAAAGAAATCATGGACATGTATTCTTTCCTAAAGAGGTACTAGTACTATGCCTCTCAACTCTTCAATAACACTTTCTAGTTCTTGTTAATTTCGATAGAAAATTATCAAAATGGTAACACATTGTTCCACTTTTATTTAAGTATTATTAATGTGTATACATGTATTTAACAATTTTACACCTTTTTTATAGTTGTTAGGAATGTTACTCTCAAGAAATCGCCTATAATCCTCTTCTTCATTGTATATCTCCTTGATCTCTCATATATATGTAAAAGATATGTTATGCCTCCTATTTAAGAAAGAAAGACTAAAGAATGCAATTTAGCTTTTCTAAACAAAGAAATCATGCCATATATTATGCTTTCTTTTGCCTTGATGTTTTGACAAATATATGTACATTTATATGAATATACTCATCATTTTCTTTACATGTTTGTTAATTATAGGTGATCAATAACTTGAAGTCCATGCAAATTGAGTCTTGGCATGCAAAGTCACCAAGCAGTTATATGGGTAAAAGAAACCATCGAAGGAATAACTTAGAAGAGCTTTCCTTATCTAGATTAATGGATACTGACATTTTATATTCTTTCCTACATAGAAATCCTAATTTGAAAAGCCTATTATTGAATAATTGTTTCTTTGAGAAGATTGTACCTCCAAAGGAAGGTACTGAAATTGAAAACTTGGGAGTAGTTCCAAATCTGAAAAGCTTAACGTTGATAGACTTGCCGAATCTCAAAGAGATAGGCTTTGAACCAGACATAATTCTTGAAAGGCTAGAGTTATTGATTTTGAAGAATTGTCCTTGTATGATTACTATAGCACCTTCCTCTGTATCTTTTACTCGTCTGACAAATCTAGAAGTGGTCAATTGTGATAGATTGCAAAGTCTAATGTCAGCATCTACTGCAAAAACTTTGGTTCAGCTCAAGACCATGAAGGTAGTTAAATGTGAATCCATGATGGAAATAGTAAGAAAAGATGGAGAAAAATTTGACAGAGTTGTTTTTCAACAATTGAAAACCCTAGAGCTTGTTTCACTGAAGAAACTCAAGAGTTTTTGTGTCTCTGATTGTGGCTTTGAATTCCCATCATTGGAGAAATTGGTAGTGAGTGCATGTTATAATATGGCTAAATTTTCTGAAACAGTCACCATCTCACCAATTTTACAGAATATACATGTTGTACATGGAAAAGAGAACAAACGACTGTGTTGGGAAGGAGATATAAATGCTACAATAAAAAAAATATTCGAGGAAAAGGTATGTAATTATGTATCATTTTTTCACTGAATTTTTCTTTTCTATTTAGCCATTTTTAAAAGTTAACTTAAAACAGTGAAAGTAATTTATTTAAAAATTTGTATAAATTTGTGGGTAATAGAAAATGAGAGAAATAATTATGTTTTTGGCTTCAATTATCTTTTTAGAGAATCAAAAACCTAAAAACGCTACCCAATTATCATCTAGACAAAAAATAGAAAAATTATTGACAAGTGATTGTTTGAGTGTAATATGTCATCCTACAATGAACTTACAAATTATATATTGACAGAAATTTTTTGAGGGTATGGAGGAGATGAGCCTCTCCCAACACAAAGAGCTACATAAAAGCTGGAAACGTGGAGCTGGTCTGCAAGAGCAAAATAGTCAGTTTTATAGTTTGAAAATTTTAAAGCTTGAGAACTGTGTAATTAGACCATGTGCAATTCCATCAAATATTCTTCCTTATTTGAGGAGCGTAAAAGAACTGCAAGTACGAGGTTGCAACAATGTACGTGTAATTTTTGAGATGAATGCTAAAGAAGGTACTGGAACAACATTTCAGTTGCAGAAATTGATTTTAGAACAGCTGCCAAAACTTGAGAATGTGTGGGAAAGTAACGGTAAAGGAACTGAGAGCTTTCAAAATCTGAAACTAGTCCATGTCAGTAAATGTGAAAAGCTGCAAACTGTGTTTCCTTTTACCTTGGCAAAAAATCTGAAGAAGCTTGTCAAACTTGAAATAGTATCTTGTGGTGGATTGTATGAAATTGTTAAAAATGAAGGGGACACAACAACGATGTTTGTTCTCCCTTGCTTAACTACACTTTATCTTTGCGATATGCCAGAGCTCATTTACTTTTACCGACAATCATTCACTTTGGATTGCTCTGCGTTAAATACATTGGCCGTGGTGGGTTGCCCTGAGTTGGAGCTATTTGGAAGTGCTAACAGACAATCCATTTTCTTTGATCTAAAGGTAATTAAGTAACATTAAATGCGCACTTTCTGTCTGTCTCTCTCTATGTATGTATTCTACGTTTCACCTTTTAATACTCAATCCTTGCTTTTTTATTTGATTTTCTTTCACTAGGATATTTGCAACATTGAGGTACTGTTACTTGACTGGCAACACATATTGGTATTAAGGACAAAGTTGGGAGAACCTATGGACAACCTCGAATCTTTGAATCATATTCACTTGTGCTTTCTTGTTGATGAAAATGAAAGACCTTATTTGCCCATTCAAATACTCCAGAAGATGCCCAATTTAACACAAATGAGTATATACTATTGCAGTTGCCTCGAGGTATTCCAAACTCAAATCTCGGAAATTGATGAAAAAGGGGTGCTTACACACTTGAAAACATTGACATTAGATAGTGTGTCAAAACTCCAGTCCATTGGGTCGGAGGACTCACCATGGTTAAACGTGATTTGTGATAGTGAAAAGCTCCAAGAATTGCATGTTATCGATTGTCCTGATTTGAAAACATTGGTGCATTCTACTCCTTCAGTGTCTTTCACATATGTGAAAAAAATGTACATAAACAACTGTAAAGAATTGAAGTATTTATTCACATTATCATCAGTGAACAAGTTAGAGAACCTTGAGCATATAGAAATCAATGGCTGTGAATCAATGGAAGCAATAGTCTTGAAAGAAGAGAAAGACATTGCAACAGAGATCAAATTGCAGAAGTTAAGGCGCATGGATCTAACTCTTTTACCAAAATTGGAATATTTTTATTCAAGCAATGACACTTTACACTTACCCTGCTTGACGCAAGTGGGCATATGGATGTGCCCCAAGATGGAGTTTTTCTCTGGAGGAGAGATACACCTGAATTCTTCTTTTAGAGGAATTCAAGCTTCAAACGGCTCAAGTGATGACTTGGTCTTCTACCATGATCTTAACTCTTCGGTAGAGATGGTGTTCCTACAACAGGTAACCACTTTCAATTCTGAATAAATTAATTATGACTCTAGTTTGAGTAAATTTAAAGAATCTAAAACAATAACCATTGTAGATTTATAGTATTTTTTATACGTAAAATAAGTCGAGAATGCAATGGATACATCTGATGATAAACCTACTGTAATATTTACAGGAGTTTTTTAAGGCCGTGGGCAAGGAATGCTTTTCTGATAATCTTGAGCTACAAACAGACATTCGTTGTAAAACTGGTCTACAAAACAATTGGTTGGCGAATTTGGAAACTTTGAAATTGCAGAACTGTAAGCTATCATATGCAATTCCATCTTCTATTCTTTGTCTTTTAAATAACTTAAAAGAGTTAGAAGTACGAGATAGCGACAAAGTAAAGGCAATTTTTGATATGAATGATGACACTGAGATTAAGGAAACAGAATCCCAGTTGAAGATATTGACTTTAAATAGGCTATCAGAGCTTACACATGTATGGGAAAAGGACACTCACAGAATTCTAATCTTTCGCAATCTGCAAGAGGTTGTTGTTAGTGATTGTTCAAAGCTGCCAACTTTATTTCCTGCTTCCCTAGCCAAATGTCTTGACGATCTAAAGAAGCTTAAAATAGATTTCTGTGAAAATTTGCATGACTTTGTTGAACAGGAAGAAACAACATTTGTAACTGAAAAGTTTGTGTTCCCTTGTCTAGAGGATTTGGAACTTAATGACTTGCCTCAGGTCACTTGTCCTAAAACATTCACTCTGGAATTCCCCTCGATAAAATTCTTATCTGTGAGGAATTGTGATGAGTTAGGGTTATTTCAAAGTGTGTATGATCCCATGGGTGAGGGTACTTCAAGCAGCAGACTTCCTCTTATATCAGATCCGAAGGTAAGTGAAGCATCATAGAATCTGCAGTTCCAAATTTTTTCTCTTTTCACCTTTCATCTAATTCACACATCTTTCGATCTGATTCGTTTTTGTCTCTAATTGTTAGGTTATTTCCAACCTGGAGAAACTGACTCTTGACTGTAAACAAATTTTGGCATTAAGCTTATGGTTTAAGTCACAAAAATCTACAGAGGGCCTCACAAATTTTAACACCATTTCCTTGTCGTTCTTTGGCATTGATGGAAATGAAGTGCCTATGTTGCCCAATGAAATACTCAAGGCACCAAATTTAATAGAACTGGATATGAACAATGGCAATAATATCGAAAATTTCCTTGCTCAAAACCCCAAGATTGGCGAGGAGGAGATGCTGAGACAATTAACAATATTGAGGCTATGCAATGTATCCACTACACAGTTCTTCGAGTTAGAGTATTGCTCAAGCTTAAACATAATCTGTGAGAGGCTCCACAAATTAACTCTTTCCCAATGTCCTCATTTGACAACAATATTAAGAGTACATTCTGCGGTGTCTTTCTCTTGTCTGAAAGAACTAAATATTTACAGATGTCCAAACTTGAAGTATTTATTTACATCTTCAGCTGCCAAAGATTTAATGAACCTTGAGGAGATTAGGGTCACCGAATGTGAAACACTAACAGAAATAGTTTCCAAAGAGGGAGATGCAAGTTCAGAAGGCATTAAATTTGATCGACTCCACACCATTTATCTACAATCTTTAACAAGTTTAGTATGCTTTTATTCTGGAAGTGACAATATAGAATTATCATCTTTGAAAACTGTGGCAATACGGAGCTGCCCTAACATGGAGATTTTCTCCCATGGAAATGAATCCCTTATGGGAGTTGCGTTATCCACGGACCAGGGAGCGGATGATGTACACCCTCCACAAGATCTTAACACCAGAATAAAAGGGATCTCACAACGAAAGGTAAAAATTTTAATGATATGTTTGGAAAGAAATTTATAATTTATTTGGTCTTATCATATTGAATGCTTATTTACAAGTAATTTAGAAGATAACCTTTTGCAATATTTACAGAAGTTTTTTGAAGCAGTGGACAAGGAGTGTTTTTCTGATAATATTGAGCTACAAGAAGATCTGCAGTGTAATTTTGGCCTGCAAAACCAATGGTTGGGAGATTTGGTTACTTTGAAGCTACAAAACTGTACTCTCCCATGTGCAATTCCATCTGTTATTCTTTCTCTTCTAAAGAGCTTAAAAGAGTTGGAAGTACGGGATAGTGCAACAATAGAGGTACTTTTTTATATGAATGACAATGAGATTATAAAAATAGCTTCGCAGTTGAGGATTTTGACCTTAGAAAGGTTATCGAAGCTGACGCAAGTTTGGGAAAAGAAGAAAAATGGAGTTCTCATGTTTCCAAATCTGCAACGGGTCATTGTTAGAAGTTGTAAAAACCTGCAAACTTTATTTCCTGCTTCCCTGGCAAAAAATCTACGAAGTCTAAAAAATCTTAAAATAGAATGTTGTGCTGAGTTCCGTGAAATTGTAGAAAAAGAAGAAGACACAGAAGCAAATTTTGTGCTCCCTTGTTTAGAGAAGTTGGCTCTTCTTTCCTTGCCACAACTCAATTGCTTTTACGCTCACACATTCACTTTGGAATGCCCAGCCTTAAATAAAATATATGTGTCGGACTGTGACAAATTGGAGTTATTTCAAGGTGCAGATTTAATGGGGGAAGTTACTTCAGTTAACAGAAAACCTCTAATTTCAAGTCTAGAGGTAAGTGCACATCAAAGAATCAACACTCTCAATTTTTTCCCTTTTTTTGTCAATTATTACAGTCCTTAATTTCTATTGGATTTGTTTTTTCTTTAATTGTCAGGTCATTTCCAACCTGAAAAGTTTGCAGCTTGATTGGAAACATATTCTGGTATTAAGATCAAGGCTTAGGTCTAAACAATTTTCTGGCGTCTTCAAATTTGTAAATGAAATGATTCTGGTCTTGGACGGTGATAAGAGTGAGATTCCTATAGTGCTCAATGAAATTCTCCATACAACACCCAACTTAAAAAAAATGGGGATGATTATAGACAATTGCAATACTACAGATACTTTTCTTGGTCAATACCCCAAAATTGGTGAGGATGGGATGCTCTTACAATTAAGAGAATTGACACTATTCTGTGTATCTGCTATCCGGACCAACCAATCAGAGAACTCATCATGGTTAAACACAATCTTCGAGAAGGTTCACGAAATGCATACATTCGAATGCCCTAATGTTGAGAAAATAGGAGTGCATTCTACTTCTACAATGTCTTTCTGTTTTTTGAAAGAGGTGTGTGCATACCAATGTCCCCAATTCCAGTATTTATTTACATCTTCAGTCGCAAAAGAGTTAGTGAACCTCAAAGAGATCACAGTCGTAGAATGTGAATCACTAAAAGAAATAGTGGCCAAAGAGGAAGATGAAGATGAACCCAAAGGTGAAGGTGAATATAAATATGAAAATGAGATGATATTCATGAAGCTTGAGGAGTTGACTCTTGTCTCATTAGACAAATTAGAAAGCTTTTACACGGGGAGTTCCACTTTGAATTTCCCATCCTTGAGAAAAGTGGTTGTCAGAAAATGCCTCAAAGCCAAAATTTTCCGTCATCCTGATAAAGTGCCTCTAAAATTTAGGGTGATAATAGATGGAATCTGTTGTAGTGGTGATAAAAATGCTCTGATCATGCAACAGTTTGAGGAGGAGGCCTCCTGAATTAGTTTGGTGACAAATTCCCTTCACTTGTAAGTACATTATTTCATTATTTATTCCTCTTCGAAATGGAATTGGCATATGCTGCTCAACTGCTATTGACTTGGTGTGAATGCATTCATCATATCTAATTTACTTTTCTTTGTTTCTGCATTTCACATAAATGGAGAAATATGAAATGTTAAATTAAAATATATTTTTCTCCAATCTGTGTTGGTCATTTCTAATCAACTCCTCTTTGTGAATAATTTGCTTCACGAAATTGTGTCAGCTGAAAGAAACTTATTGTCATTGTGTTCGCTTATGGTACCCTTGAAAACATGTTTTCTGATTTTTATATTAAGCAGACAATCAGGGAAGACATGGAATGTTAGTGAGTATATTTTTCTTCTTGTATTTATAATTTTCCATCTTTATAATACAAGTTTATCCTCAAAGATTGGAAGGAAAGGAAAGTTCAGACATAAAAAATTGATAAAGCATAGACACTAGTCAGAACTAGAATTTTAACACTAGTTCAGACTGTCAAAATTTTGATAGTCAATTTTTCTCATGTCTTATGAGATCCAGTTTAAAAATTGTGAATCTCTTACTTCTCAAAGTTGGGATTTCACTTACTGCACTCATGAACAAATTCAACTTAATTTCCCACGAGTTTTAAATTGTTCCACTCTCTAACCGTATTTCTTTAAAAAAATATTCAAGTTGCAGGAAATCAGGGGACTCAAAGAAGGAAATGACAGCGACATGACTATAACTATCAACAAATAGAGGGCTTTTTCTTTGTGTTGAAGTGCAGTGTTCATGAATTAAGTTTCCCTATATACCTACAGGAAACATGAATGGTTCTCAACATATATAAGGTTGTTTGTCAATAAGTGTTGTTCCTATATTCATAAGGAGCAAATGCGTGTTGCCTTTAAATTATAGGAAAGATAGCGTGTTGCTTTAGGAGATTTGAACTGGTTTAAATTATAAGTTGTTGAATGTTTTTATGTTAATAAACTTGACATGATTTTATTTGTTGAGAAAGATGCTCCGTGGATAAGTTGGAAACTGAGCATTGCATCTCTGGACATGTCGTGTTTCATGAACAATACTGAAATGTACTTGTGTGCATGTCCTATGGTTCTTAAGTTGTAAAATGAGCATTTTTTTTCAATAAAGTTGTCCTGTTGTACAAGAAGGTGTTGGTTTTAAATTATAGAAATATTTCTTCGTGTATAAAGTTTATTACCCAAAGACATAATAGAAACAGCAAAAGAGAACTCAAAGTAAAAGAATTGTACGAGCCGGGAATCGAGCCCAGTTTGGTCAGAACCGAAGTAGGGTATAATCCTACCATTAGATCGCTGATGCACTTTGTTCTCATGTACCAATACTTGTTAATTGAATAATTATTAATCGTTGCCTACGAGATATTAATTAGTCTCGATCTAGTTTTTGTAATAAAGATATTTATAAAAGCCTTTTTATTTGTATTAAATTTATTTTATTTCAATCCTATTGATAAAATTTTATTTGACCAAAAAGATACTCAATCAAATTTCTATTTTTCTATGATGATGGAGACATTTTACATTTGAGTTTAAGTACATACGTTACAGGAAAAGAAAAAATCTTTTTATTTTTGCCTTTTAGGTAAAGAATTGAACTTACATTTATCACAAACAAGTTCTTCAACTAAAATGTCTATGTTAAATTCGATTATCACAATTTAGATACCGTACAATTTAATTCTTTTCATAATTAATAAAATGATTAATTCAACAAAAAAAAATCAACAAAATGAAGTTATATCCTCTCCACTTTTGTAATATAAAAATAAAATAAATTATATATATTTCAAACTATTTTTAAAAATTGTTTCATTTTAAACTAAATTATATATTTATTTTTTATGGATTATCTTACAAAATAAATGGTATATGAAGTTTTTTTTATTTTCCAATAAATAGAGTAATAAATTATAATATAAATTTAATATGTTGTTTATTGGAAAGATATTTTATATAAATTTCACAAAATACAGAAACAAAAAATAGTAATTTAATTTTAAAATAAAATATACTCTTTTACAATAATTTAACAAAAAAACATATGTATTCAACTCATAAAATATATATTTGGAATTCAACAATGTAACATCAAGAAACTTGGTATTATAGGAATGATAACGAAAATTATCCTCGTTGTTATACACATAATAAACGAGTATAACATTCTTACCTCATCTCATCCCTACTAAATGGGTTTTCACTAATGATGATGTTCATAGTCACCTTTTAGCTATTTTAATTAATGAATTTTTCTTTATAAAAAATTAGGTTTAAATCTTCGAAATATTTTGTCTTTATTTTAAAATTTTAATTAGATCTTCAGATTTTATGTCGTGGGTTCCATTTTTTTAAAATGTGATTCAATTTAGCTCTTTTTATTAATGCAGCACTGATCACATTAACTCTGTATTAAGTATCAGGTTTTTTTTTTATTATTATAGGATTTTAAAATTCCAATACATAATAAGTAAATGTATAACAGCCAAAACAATAATTATAAAAGTCAAATTCAACGCATTTGGAGAATGCTATCGGGCTTTAACGTAACATCAACACAGGTTGTATTTGTTATACATTAAAAACAGATTTTCTTTCAGTGAGTTCTCACAACTTCGTTTTTATTCTGATCTCAATACTTTGAAGTGATTGGAGGAAGCTACGATTCTTTGTTTGTGTTGTTCATCACAGTTTCAGGTTGTTTTTGTTGTCTTCATCATATTGTTGTTAGGTACACACTATATAGCTCCTTCTTATTTGAAGTTTAGGTTTGTTCCTGTCACGTGACTTTACATGCACACCTTATGTACCCTTTCTCTCTCAACCATGACTTCTTCTTCCTCGGTTACTCCCCACCTCACTACAGAAAAATCTTCTCTTCTCCCCCAAACCTTCAATACACCCATCACTCTATTGGATGAAGACAATTATCTCCTTTGGCAACAATAACTTCTGGCCACCATGGAAGGTCTTGATCTTTTACATTTCTTGGACGAGTCTTTGGTTTCTTCTGATAATACAGCAACCCACACTCCTCCAAATACCGCCCTTCATTGTCAACAAGACCGGCTTCTTCTTGCTTGACTCTTGGCCTCTATGATCGTGTTTCAGCACAAGTCTGGGATCGGTTGCGCACGTTATATGTCACGCACACAAAAGCCAAGATTCGAAACCTAAAGGTACAATTACGTCAACAAAAAAATAATAGAACGATTGCTAACTATCTTCTTGATATCAAGAAGATAGTAGACACTCTCTTAACTTTTGGGTCACCATATACTACCGAAGACCATATTGAAGCCATTCTTGATGACTTACCTGAGGAATTTGACGGTTCCGTCACGTCTCTAACTTCTCGCTTGAATCCATATACCGTAGAAGCGTTACTACTGGCTCAAGAAGAAAGGATTGAGAAACATAGCCTCCAAGAACAGCATCTGGGGCAAGCTCATGTGACTTGTACAATGATCATTCAAGAATCTCTTCTAGACCCATGTCCAATTCTTCCAGAGGTGGCAGATTCCGCTCTAACAGGGGTGGTAGATCTTCGTATTGCAATCCCTCTGGACCCAATAACACGTACACCACTACTCGCAAGGCCAAATCTGTGGAAAGAATGGACATAGCGCCTTGGACTGCTGGCATAGGTATGATCACGATTCATCTCTCCGATTAATGCTAACTCTACTCAGTTTTTCTCAACAGAAGATACAACTTTATCCACTCTGGGTGCATCCTCCACCATAAACGATCCACTGTGGTATCCTGATATTGGAGCCACTCACCATATTACAAATGCTGTGAATAACTACACCAAGAAACAATCTTTCAATGGCAATGACGTTGTCAAATTGGGTAATGATGTAGGTATGAAAATTCGTCATATAGGCACTGCTTGTTATGAACTTACATACACAGTCACCTATTTTTCTTTACAATCTTTTACATGTCCCTGAAATCAATAAAAATCTCATGAGTGTTTCAAAATGTGCTCAAGATAATAATGTTTTTTTGAATTTCATACTAACATATGCTTTGTTAACCAAGGAGATAATTCTTCAAGAAAATGTTAAAGATGGTTTATATGTTTTCCCATCCCTAAAAAACATAAACATGTATTTTGTCAATACTGCTACATGTAACTCTGTACAATCTCCCTTTTCTCTTTGGCATTCAAGGCTTGGCCATGCATTTACGGCTGTTATTAAACGTGGGCTCATTGATTGTAAAATTTGTGGGTAATAGAAAACGAGAGAAATAATTATATTTTTGAGGAGCTTCAAAAAATTGCGAGTACAGGCCTGCGACAATGTGGATGTAATTTTTTAGATGAATGTTGAAGAGGGAACTGGATCAATATTCCACTTGGAGAAATTGAGTTTAAAAAAGCTACCAAAGCTTACGGATGTGTGGGAAAGAAAGGGTAAAGGAACCGAGAGCTTTCAAAATCTGAGGCTAGTCCATGTCGATGAATGTAAAAACCTGCGAAGTGTGTTTCCTTTGACCTTGGCAAAAAATCTTAAGAAACTCGAAAAACTTGAAATAATAAGTTGTCATCTATTGCATGAAATTGTTAGAAAGGAAGACGACACAGAAGCGGTGTTCTTGTTTACTTGCGTAACTACACTTTATCTTTGTCATCTGCCAGAGCTCATTTACTTTTACCCACAATCATTTACTTTGGATTGCTCTGAGTTAAATTTATTACTCGTGATGGGTTGCCCAGAGTTGGAGCTATTTGGAAGTGCTAACAGACAATCCATTCTCTTTGATCTAAAGGTAATTAAATAACATTAAAATGCACACTTTCTGTCTATCTCTCTTATGTATATATTTTACATTTCACCTTTTAATACCCAGTCCATGCTTTTCTATTTGATTTTCTTTCACTAGGATATTTGCAACCTTGAGGTACCGATACTTGACTAGGAACACACATTGGTGTTAAGGATAAAGTTGGGGAAACCTATGGACAACCTCAAATATTTAAATGATATAAAGTTGTTGTTTAATGATAATAAGAGTGAAAGACCAGATTTGCCCATTCAAATACTCCAGAAGATGCCCAATTTAACAAAAATGAGTATAAACTATTGCAGTTGCCTCGAGGTATTCCAAACTCAAATCCCAGAAATTATTGAGAAAATGGTGCTTACACACTTGAAAACATTGAAACTGGATAATGTGTCAAAACTCAAATCCATTGGGTCAGAGGACTCACCATGGTTAAACGTGATATGTGACAGTGAAAAGCTCCAAAAGTTATATGTTTTCACTTGTCCTGATTTGAAAACATTAGTGCACTCTACTCCTTCAGTGTCTTTCACGTATGTGAGAGAAATGTACATAAACGGGTGTAAAGAATTGAAGTATTTATTCACATTATCATCAGTGAACAAGTTAGAAAACCTTGAGCATATAGAAGTCTGTAACTGTGAATCAATGCAAGCAATAGTCTGGAAATAAGAGAATGAAATTTCAGAAGAGATCAATCTACAGCAGCTAAAGCGCACAGATCTATATCAATTATCAAGCTTGGAATGCTTTTGTTCAGGCAATGAGACTTTGCAGTTACCCTCCTTGATGATAGTTGACATATGGAGATGCCCCAAGATGGAGTTTTTCTCTGGAGGAGAGATACACCTGAATTCTTCTTTTAGAGGAATTCGAGTTTCAAACGTCTTAAGTGATGACTTGGTCTTCTACCATGATCTTAACTCTTCTGTAGAGAAGGTGTTCCTGCAACAGGTAACCACTTTCAATTCTGAATCAATTAATTTTGACTCTTGTTGGAGTGAATTTAAAGAATTTAAAACAAGAACCATTATAGATTTATAGCGTTCTTTTATAGGTAAACTAAGTCGAGCAGGGAATGGATATATCTGATGATAAACCTATTGTAATATTCACAGGAGTTTTTTCAAGTGGACAGCGAGTGCTTTTTTGATAATCTTGAACTACAAGCAGACCCAAATTGTAAAACTGGTCTGCAAAACAAATGGTTGGCCAATTTGGAAACATTGAAGTTGCATAACTGCAAGCTATCATATGCAATTCCATCTTTTGTTCTTTCTCTTTTAAAGAATTTAAAAGAATTATAAGTACGAGATAGCGACCGGGTAGAAGCAATTTTTTATATGAATGACGACACTGAGATTAAGGAAACAGAATCGCAATTGAAGATATTGACTTTAAATGGGCTATCAGAGCTGAAACATGTGTGGGAAAAGGACACTCACAGAGTTCTAATCTTTTGCAATCTGCTAGAGGTTGTTGTTAGTGATTGTGCAAAGCAGCAAACTTTATTTCCTGTTTCCCTAGCCAAAAGTCTTGAGGATCTAAAGAAGCTTAAAATAGATTCCCGTGAAAATTTGCAAGACTTTGTTGAACAGGAAGAAACAACATTTGTAACTGAAAAGTTTGTGTTCCCTTGTGTGGAGGATTTGGAACTCAATGACTTGCCCCAGGTCACTTGTCCTAAAGCATTCACTCTGGAATTCCCCTTGTAAAATTCTTATCTGTGAGGAATTGTGATGAGTTAGGGTTATTTCAAAGTGTATATGATCTCATGGGTGAGGGTACTTCAAGCAGCAAACTTGAAGTATTTATTTACAACTTCAGCTGCTAAAAAATTAAGGAACCTTGAGTAGATTAGCGTGATGGAATGTGAATCACTGACAAAAATAATGGCTAAAGAGGGAGATGCATTTTCTGAAGTCATTAAATTTGAGCGACTCCACACCATTCATCTACAATCTTTAACAAGTTTAGTATGTTTTTATTCTGGGAGTGACACTCTACAATTATTATCTTTGAAAACTGTGGCAGTACATGGAGTTTTTCTCCCATCGAATTCAATCCCTTATGGGAGTTACGTTATCCTTGGAGCTACAGATTTGGTTAGTTTGAAGCTACAGAATTGTACTCCGCCATGCGCAATTTCGTCTATTATTCTTGCTCTTCTGAAGAGCTTAAAAGAGTTGGAAGTACGGGATAGTACAATAGAGGTGCTTTTTTATATGAATGACACTGAAATTACGAAAATAGCATCCCAGTTGAGGATTTTGACCTTAAAAGGGCTATCGAAGCTAACACATGTTTGGGAAAAGAAGAAAAATGGAGTTCTCATGTTTCCAAATCTGCAACAGGTCATTGTTAGCAATTGTAAAAAGTTGGAAACGCTATTTCCTGCTTCCTTGGCAAAAAATTTTAAAATCTGAAAGGAATTGAAATAGAAGATTGTGCTTAGTTCCAAGAAATTGTTGAAAAAGAAGAATCCACAGAAGCAAAGTTTGTGCTCCCTTGTTTAGAGAGGCTGATTCTTTCTTTCTTGCCACAAGTCAGCTGCTTTTACCCTCAAACATTCACTTTGGAATGCCCAGCCTTAAATATAGTATCTGTGTTGAGGTGTGAAGGATTAGAGTTGTTTCAAAGTGAACATTCCATAGGTGAGGGTATTTCAGTTAAGAGACAACCTCTTATTTCACGTCTAGAGGTAAGTGCACATCAAAGAGTCGACACTCTCAATTTTTTTTTCCTTTTTTGGTTTTGCTTAATTTCTATTGAATTTGATTTTGCTTTAATTGTTAGGACATTTCAAACCTAAGAGAATTGAAACTTGATTGGAAACATATTCTGGCATTAAGATCAAGGCTTAGGTCTGAAAAATTTACTGGCGTGTTCAAATTTGTGAATAAAATGAGTCTGCTCTTAGACGGTGATGTGAGTGAAATGCTTAAAGTGGTCAATGAAATACTCCATAGAGCACCCAACTTAATAGAAATGGTTATACATATACTAAATTGCAAAAATTCAGAGATTTTCTTTGCTCAAAACCCCAAAATTGGTGAGGATGGGATGCTCTTACAGTTACGAATATTGACACTATTCCAAGTAGCTGCTATCAGGTCCATCTAGTCAGAGAACTCATCATGGTTAAACATAATTTGCGAGAACCTTCACGAATTAAATGTCTTTAATTGTCCTCATGTTGAAACAATTGGAGTGCATTCTACTTCTAAAATGTGCTTCTGTTTTCTGAAAAAAGTGAATGTATCTCACTGTCCCCAATTGCAGTATTTATTTACATCTTCAGTCGCAAAAAAGTTAGTGAACCTCCAAGAGATCCTAGTCAGAGGATGTGAATCACGAAAAGAAATAGTGGCCAAAGAGGAAGATGAAGATGAAAATGAGATGATATTCATGAAGCTTGAGTATTTGACTCTTTTCTCATTAGACAAATTTGAAAGCTTTTACACGGGGAGTTCCACTTTGAATTTCCCATTCTTGAGAAAAGTGGGGTTAAACAAATGCCTCAACGCCAAAATTTTCCGTCATCATGATAAAGTGCCTCTAAAATTAAGGGTGACAATAGATGGAATCCGTTATAAAGGTGATACAAAAGCTCTGATCATGCAATAGTTCGAGGAGGAGGCATCTTGAGTTAGTTTGGTGACAAATTCCCTTCACTTGTAAGTATCATATTATCTATCAACAAATAGAGTGCTTTTTCTTTTGTTCAAGTGCAGTGTTCATGAATACAGTTTCCCTATATACCTACAGGAAACATGAATGGTTCTCAAGTTATATAAGGTTTGTTTGTGAATAAGTGTTGTTCCTGTATTTATACTGATGCAGATGCGTGTTGCTTTTAAGTTATAGGAAAGATAGCGTGTTGCTTAAGGAGATTTGAATTGTTTTAGATTATAAGTTCTTGAATGTTTTTCTGTTAATAAATTTGACATGAGTTTAGTTGTCGAGAAAGATGCTCCGTGGATAAGTTGGAAACTGAGCATTGCGTCTCTGGTGTTTCATGAACAATACAGAAATGTATTGGTGTATTTGTACTATGGTTCTTAAGTTGTAAAATCAGTGTTTTTCTAATAAAGTTGTACCTGAGAGAATTGGAGTTTATATGCACATGTGTTGCCTAGCGGCACATGAACTGCCTCAGTCCATAAGGACGCAATTTAAATAAAAACACATAAGATAGCTCCCCTGACCTGAATTTTTTTCTTGCTCAAGACAAATGCTAAAAATTCCCTTCTTGATGTTGGCAACATGAACCTCTTAAGCTAGCTCCAATTTACTGCAATGAGTCTCCCATTGTGTCTCTCCCTCTAATTCCCACTTAATATGAGACTTGATGGAGGTGAAAACGAAAATTGGCTTTAAAGTGGATTTAATTGACATTCAAGGCTCATTAGGAGTTGTTTTTCCACAATTGGCATATTTAGGACTCGAACCCAAGTCCTTTCAATACAACTAAGTATTCTCAACCACTTGAGCTAATACTATTTCATATCATGAAAATTAGCATTTAATGGCATAAAGGTTTCCACTACCCACATTTATTAAATAATTATTTATTTAATTATTTAAATTCCTCGGGTCTTACATTCCTCCTACCTTATAGAATTTTCCTCCTCGAAAAGTAAAGCTTATCAGGAAATAGATGCGGATAGGAATGCTTCATCAGGTCCTCCATCTCCCAAGTCATCTCTTGAGTCGCTTTATCCCAAAGGACCTTCACTGTCTTGATTTCCTTTTCCCTCTACTGTTTAACCTAGGAGTCCAAAATCCTCATTGGTCCAGCGTCTATCGCCAGATCTTCTCTAACCTAGATATCGTCCGCTTCCAACACATGTGAAGGGTCTACCACGTACTTCCTTAACTGTGACACGTGAAAGACATTATGCAAGTTCGCCAAGTAAGGCTGTAATACAATCTCTTACACCACTATTCCAATCCTCCGAGTAATCTGATACGACCCGATGAATCTTGGAGTCAACTTCCTCGACTTGAGAACCCTCCCAACGCCAATGGTTGGAGTCACTCTGAGAAACACATGGTCTTTAGCCTCAAGCTTTAATGGTCGTCACCTCTTATCAGCATAAGACTTCTGCCGACTCTGGGTAGCTCGCATCCGATCCTGAATCATCTTCACTTTATCAGTGGTCATCTGTAAAAACTCAGGGTCAAGCACCACGGATTCACCGTCCTGATTCCAGCACAATGGAGTCCTACATCTCCTCCCATACAATGCTTCATAAGGTGTCATTCCAATGTTGGAGTGATAGCTATTATTGTAAATAAACTCTACCAAGGGAAGTATCTCACTCCACCTGCCTAGGTGATCTAGTACGCAAGCTCGCAACAAGTCCTCCAAGGACTAGATAGTCCTTTTTGACTACCCATCTGTTTGAGGATGATATGTTGAACTCATCCTCAACTGTGTTCCTAATGCCGCTTGCAATGACTGCCAGAATCTTGACGTAAACCTCGGATCCTTGTCTGACACTATGCTCGCTGGTATCCCATGTAATCTAACCACTTCTTTAACATATAGCTCCGCCAACCAATCCATTGTCATCTTTTGATTGATCGGTAGAAAGTGAGCACACTTCGTTAATCGATCTACAATCACCCAGATCGAATCATAACCCCTGGTAGACCTCGACACACTAGGTTCCAGCGTACCTCCCGATCTCTGGTGTTCTATCTTTGCCTTTTGACACACTAGGTAAGATGCTACAAAGTCTGCCACATCTATCTTCATATCGATCCACCAGAAAGAGTCTTTCAGGTCCTTATACATCTTAGTCATACCAGGATGTATGCTAAAACGACTTTTGTGGCCTTCTTCTAGAACTCTCTTCCTCAACCTTGGTCCCCATGGAACACACACCCTGTTCTTGAAACGAAGGAGACCATCCACCCTCATCTTGTAGTCTTTACCTTTTTCTGTGCCTAACCATCCCATGATCTGTTGTAATTCTGGATCCTTCCCTTGCTCGACTTTGATCTCATCAAGAAACTCATTAGTGACCTTTACCATACCACACCGGATATGGTCAAAACCTATCTGCAGTTCTAGGTTCATATCTCGAAGCTTTTCTATCAACTCTAGTTCCTTCATTATCATGGAGGACATGTGTACCCGTTTCTTGCTCAAGGCATCTGCTACAACGTTAGCTTTACCAGGATGGTATACTAGCTCAAAGTCGTAGTCCTTGAGGTACTCCATCCATCGCCTTTGTCGCATATTTAGCTCCTTCTGATCAAATAAGTACTTCAGACTCTTGTAATCGTGAAGACTTGAAATTACAAGCCATAGAGATAATGTTGCCATGTTTTGAGAGCAAATACTACTGCGGCCAGTTCTAGGTCGTGGGTGGGATAATTTTTCTCGTGCACCTTCAACTGTTGAGATGCATATACCACCAGTATTTTCTCTTGCATCAAAACGCAACCCAGACCTTGATACGACGCATCACAGTATACCTCAAATGTCTTGGTTGTATCCGAAATTGCCAAGACTGAAGTTGTGGTCAACCTTCTCTTCATCTCTGTAAAGCATGCTTCACAACTATCTGTCTAGGAGAAAGGCTGGTCTTTGCGAGTAAGTTGGGTCATGGGACTCACCAATTTAAAGAACCCTTCTACGAACCTTCTGTAATAACCTGCCAATCCTAAGAAACTCCTTATTCTGACACCGTTTGGGGTCGCTCCCACTTCATTACTGTATCAATCTTTGCTGGGTCCACTGAAAATCCTTGCGGTGAGATCACATGACCAAGAAACTGAACTTTTTCCAGCCAAAACTCGCACTTAGACAGTTTCCCGTTCAATTGGTGCTCTCTGAGTACATTCAGCACAACCCTCAGATGGTCAGGATGTTCCTCCCGATTCTTGAGTAAATAAGAATGTCGTCAATGAATACAATGACAAACTTACATAACCACAGTTGGAAAAATCTATTCATGTTGTCCTTGAATATCGTCGGGGCATTGGTCACTCCAAACAGCATCACCACGTATTCATAGTGACCATATCGAGACCTGAAGATAGTCTTCTGAACATCCTCGGGTTTGACCAAGATCTGATGATACCCAGACCGTAGATCAATTTTAGAGAATACCATGCTCCTCTCAGCTGGTCCAACAAGTCGTCAATTCTGGGTATTGGATATTTATTCTTGATCGTCAGCTTATTTAGTTGACGGTAATCCACACAGAGCCTTGAGCTCTCATCCTTCTTCTTAACTAATAGTACTGGAGCTCCCCAAGGTGACGCACTAGGCCGAAAAAATTTCTTCTCGAGTAGATCTTCGATCTGCTTCTTCAACTCAGCCAACTCCACGGGTGCCATTCTGTATGGTGCCATTGATACTGGCCCAACTCCAGGAATAAGTTCAATAGCAAAGTCTACATTCCTGCTTGGCGGTAATCCAAGAACTTCATTTAGAAATACGTCTACGTACTCATCCACTACTGGTATGCTTCTGATTAGAGCAGTTGTACTTTTCTTCTCTGTCTGAACCACTATCATGAAGTAGGAGGCTCCTTTTGTCTCTTCTTTTTGTGCCTCACGAGTAGAGATTAAGGTTAACCCTTCAGATTTTGGGAATATTACACTGCGCTGTCTGCAATCAATTACAACGTGATTGTTTGACAGCCAGTCCATTCCTAGTATCACATTCAGTCCCTCCAATGGCAAGCAAATGAGGTTCACTTTGAACCTGCGCCTTGCCACTTCTATAGAGCATCCAACACAAACTGAGTTGGTTGAGACTTGCCCAGATGCAGGTGTCGAGATCGTCAAGTCACACCCCAAGTCGCAGACTACCAGTCCAAGTCTACTCACGCATTCCTTGGAGACGAATGAGTGAGTAGCTCCTGAGTCAAACAACAGCAAGACACTATGGTTAAACAACAAACATTTGTCGAGGATGAGGTTACCTGACTGAATGGCGTCAGTGCTGGTCAGGGCAAAAACTCTCCCAGCAGCTCTCAATCTCTTTGTTAACACCTTTTGTTGTTTATTCTGTTGTGGTGTTCCTTCGGCCGGCTTCTTATTGGGACATTGCCTTGCATAATGTCCCATCTGCTCGTAGTTGTAGCACTTCACATTGTCAGCAGTACCTCCTAAACTTCCTATAGCCTTGGTACAGTTTCTGTGAAGATGCGCACCTTCGCATTTATAGCATCGTAGCCCTGGAAAGGACAATTGTGGCCTGTTGTATGGCGTCTTCTGCTACCTGGTATCCGAGGTATTCTTCTGCGTCTTCATGACCCGACTGGGTCCGATCTCCAACTCCTCCCCAGTTCTGGCCTGCTATGTAACATCCTTACTGGAAATTACTTATTTAAAATAAATAATTAAGAAAATAAATTCAACATCAAATTGTTATTATTCCCCAAACATGGGAAAATATTCATAAATTACTCCAACAGTCAACGATCAACTAAAGCTACAAAAATGGTATTATTAAAAATTTTAAAATCCAATAAAATAACAGAATTTATAAATAGTTCCTAGCTTGAATCCCAAGCTAGCCCCTTTCTCCGTCTCAGGTGTTAGCAGCATCACCTGTATCATTAACTGCTCTCGTGTAAAGAATTACACGATCATTGTCAAGCACAAACAAAAAGGGTGAGCTCAAAAGAATATAAGAAACATATCAATTAAATAATATAAATACACCCAATTATATTATAATAGCTAGACCATGGTCAAAACCTTAATACCCCTAAGGCTTTTCAACCTCCAATTCAACAACAAAGTTAACCATGGACTTAGGATTTATGATGCTCACACGAACCTGCCCGCTCGTGGTCCTGCCTCTACGAACCTCCCCGCTCGTAGTCCTACTCTACGGACCTACCCGCCCGTAGTCCAACACATGTGATCCACCAGCTACGTACCTCTCTGCACGCAACATCTCTCAATTGTGAGCACGGAACATACGAACCTACCTCTCTCGTATCCTCACAGGAGAGTAATTGAGTATGAACCTCCCCGCTCATATCATCACATGTTAACCACCATTCATGAACCTACCCGCTCATGGCACAACATCTCCTGATCCACGTTCGCACCAATGCGTACTACACACACAAACTGCACTAAATTCGCTTGGGCTAGAAGATTTGGCTTGAGCGACCAGGCCTGTCTCACTTAAGCTAATCTTTCTTGCCTGAGCAAGCGTGCTACCCTAGTTTACCTGTGAAGTCTCACTTAGGCGAGCTCATCTCGCTTGGGCGAGATCTCTTTTCGCTCAACACAAACATCTCTCGCCTAGACGACAAGACAGCAAAACACACTCATCATGTCCCGATTTCTCGTTTAGGCAAGTACCTCTCGCCTGAGCAAGGTGCTTTGTCGCTCAAACCATGGGCTACTCGCCTGAGCGACACCCTCGAGCACAACCTCTAAACCTCTCGATTTCTTGCTGAGGCAAGATACTCTCGCTTGAGCGAGACGCTCGAACAAAACTATATTTTGAGTCTCTGCTATTTTCACCTAAGCGAGCTTCACTCACCTGAGCAAAAATATCAGGCGTCTCCTCTGTTTATGCACAAAACACCAGAAAACCATACCCCATACCACAATCAATCATTACCAATCAATCCAAAAACAATGCATAAGTCATATGGACATTATTTAGACCCAATTTGACCACCAATTTCGAGATTGAACATAACATATCATAAAACACAAATAATACCTCTATCATATTCATACCAGGCTATAAGGTATTGTTCAACAAATATCCAAATAACAATCTTTCCAATTCATAACACATAGGCACGAGAATTCATGGCAAGCAAGCATAAAATTATGTGAATAGAACTCTTAATCATGCACATAACCTAATACAAGAAAATAGCTCCCCTTACTTGGAATTTCTTGCTCCAATTGGGTCTTCTAACCTTAGCTTTGTAATACCCCCAATAACTCCCCTTTGCTCTTCCCACTCTTTCACATTCAAGTCACCATACATTAGCAAAAATAAAGAAATCAGTTTCGTTCTCAGCAAGGTTTGAACACACAACCATGAAATCACAAAGTCAATGCACAACCAATTCAACCAATTATGTTTCGTGATAATTCCTATAATTCTATAATTATGTTATCACTCAACATAACCATTCATATTATTAAAAAAATTAATAATAAATCAAACAACACATAAATGGCATACATAGGACTCAAACCCAAGTCCTCTCACACAAACAAGTACTCTCAACCATTTGAGCTAGTACTTTTCCACGTCACAACAATTAACATTAAATGTCATAAAGGCTTCTACTACCCGCATTTATTAAATAATTATTTATTTATTTATTTAAATTTCTCGGGTCTTACATGCTCCACCAGAATAGGGAACTCTTTGATTCGTAGGGGTACAAGGAACCTGCGTAACTCGTGCTTCAATCCATCCTCAAATTTTCTATAGCGCAACTCTTCTGTAATCGCCTGCGAGTAGAACTTCGTCAAATATTCAAATCGATCTACACAGGCCTGCACAGATCGGTTGCCTTGCTGTAGGGTGAGGAACTCTGCCTCTAGAGCATGTTTGGCTGAGTCTGAAAAGTACTTCTCTAGGAACCTCTTTTGAAAGTACACCCAGTTCACCTCCTCTTGTCGGGTCTGCATCTGCTCCTGCATCCCCGTCCACCAATACTCGGCATCGCCAACTAATAAAAAGGTGGTGAACATCAACTGTTGCGCCTAAGTGCAAGTTAGAACTCTGAATATCTCTTCACACTCTATGAGCCAAGTATCTACCTCATCAGGAGTAGCTTTGTCGCTAAACTTAGCTGGCTTGTGCCTCAGCACATCCTCCATAGTAACTGCCCTAGCAGGTGGAACCATAGCTCTCGGTTGCACTGCCACCGGCTGCATCTCATCGACCATTTTGTGGATTGCATGTGCAATCTCGTCGATTCCGACATCATTTCTCCTTCTCCTGTTTGCCATAACCTGGATGCACCAAATATTCAGCTGGTGATTCAGACAACTTTAAGTTCAATGTCACAAACAAGTAAAACAATATATTCACAATTCAAATGTGATAAGCTCACTCCCCAAAGATCCCAATAAATCATTGAAATCACGGCTCTGCAACCAAATGTAACGTCCTAGTCAGAAATTACTTGTTTAAAATAAAAAGAAATGAAAATAATAATAATAAACCTCATTTATTATTGAGTAAATTTCCAAAACGCGGAAAAATTTAAAACATTTCAACGTGCAAAATTATGAAGAAAACCCTACATTGTTAAACTATTACAAATTATAAAGTGTTTATAAATCCATTACAAAATAGTTCATAAACTCCCATAAAAAGAAACTAGTAAAACTCTCATAGTTGTTCACCACTTTGTCTCTAGGCATCCACACGCTCACTTGCATCAACATTTGCTCTCATGTAACAAGTTACATGATCATCGTCAAACACATACAGATAGGGTGAGCTCAATTATAAACAGACAAGTACAACATGGCATAATTAAAGCATCTCATAACCATGACCCATGTTAGCATCCCCACACCACAACCCTTCATTTTATAAAACCTTATGTTGGACGCCTCATGATTCTACACCTTTTGATGAGTACACTGATCGATCTTTGCTATAGGAGTATCTACTCTCCCTTTCGACTACAGGCAACCACCTAATAGTCCACACGCGAGAATGATTTGTCACGGCCACAATCCGCGACACCAAGTGGAGTTCCCCAAAATGAACTGCAGTCTGTAGTTGTCCCCAGACTACCAAACTCAATCAGTTACACTAAGATGGCAATCTTTTGGAACCTCGTTGTACGAGCCACGATCTCGCACATTCCACTGGACTTCATAAACTACCAGGCTATAACCTCAAGTGACCACTTGTTACCCCAATACAAGTTACACTCGTAACTGGACCCTCAGCCAAAGCATCGCATCATGACCTTCATCCAAAGCTATGTAGAAATCCTCCTCGCGATCCAACTCTGCACTCAAAACCGCCTGGCGCACCTCTCGTGTAACATCCCAATCGGATATTACTTAATTAAATTAATTAAAGAATATAATGAATAAAAACTTCCACTTTTATTAAGTATTTTCCCAAAACGCGGGAAATTGGAAAACTTTACTTGCAGCATAATTCAAATATTTGCAATTACTTTATTACAAAACCAACCAAAGTTCAACATAATTATAAATAACATCAAAATCCTTTAAATGAAAATCCTTTCAAAAGCCCCCAAGTAGACCCTGCACTCCACCTCTAAGCATCACCTGGCTCACCTACATCATCATCTGCTCTCAGATAACAAGTTATCCGATCATCGCCACACACAAATAGATAGGGTGAACTATGCACAACAGACAATTAAATATGAATAAACCCTCGCCCATCATGCGATCCCACAATGTCTTGAAATCTCTCGCTCATGACTCACTACCAAGCACATCCTGGACCTCCTATGGACTTAGTCCTTCAAGCCCAAAAGGCTAGCACAACCAGACTCCGCAGCAGAAACCGCTTGGCACTGCCTAAGCGTCGCCAAGTGAAACAACACACAAATTTTTGTGAATACCCCATTATAGTCCCCTCAAGATGGGTTAGATTACCTTACCTTTTATATTATATATATTTAGATATATATAATAAGTATACTTTAATTATTTATAATACCAAAATATAAAATAAACCATTATATTATTACTACCTGTTAACGAATATAAATTCTTATATATATAATTCCACGTACAATTATTAAAATAATGTACTTACTTGTGAAACTGGTAGCAAAGCAAAAAAAAAGGGAAAGCAATTCCTGTGGTTATAAAACACTAATGCACCCATCACACACTAAGGCACCAATTGTTAAAATAATGTCGTTTTACTTATCAAACACTAAGCACCAATAAATCAAAGTGTAATATAAGAACAAATAAAAGCTAAACTTCACGTGAGAATAAAGCAATAAGGAAGCAAAAAACATGTAAGAGAAAGTACTGATGCAACAAAAGCTTTACACTAATACATTTGAATTTGAGTGTGGTATGAAAATAAGGAAAAAGTATTGCACCATGAATAAAATAAGGAAAGGAGAACACATTAATCCCCACTGTAACCCAAAATAACAAGAAGCAAAATTTTAGGCGGAGAAAAAAAAAAATAGAAACAACACAATCTGAAAACTTGCACCTTGATTCAAGTGTGAGAACCCAACCACAGTTTCCTAAGCATGAAGAGATTATTTCAATGTGAATGAAAAAGAAGAAAGTGAAGCAAAGTCTAAAGTCAATGAAGATGGTTGCACACAATTTCTAAAGTTAGCTGTCAAATCAGCCACTACAATTCCCTAAAAGAATTAATATGAGTCTTTGTATAGTAAACCACGTGACTCCACACCACTTAAAGCACGATATTCTCATGTAAGACTTAAAAGCATCCTAAAAAATAAAGATGTTACGTGAAAAGTGTGGTTACACCTTAAATCATCATAAACCAATATATATATATATATATATATATATATATATATATATATATATATATATATATATATATATATATTAAAACCCAAGTCTTCTTCTCCCTTACTCTCTCAAGTTTTCAGAATCCTCTTCCCCTCTTGGTTCTATAAATTTTGTTATATGGAAGGTCTCCACTCTTTTCACTAATTCCCTATTTCAATCACTCTTAATCCATTCGAACCCAACACTATTCGATTATCAAGCAATACACAAGTCATTTAACCATTCCATGTTTCTTGTTATAACTCGCACGTTATTAAACCTAATTATATCCCACACATTCAACACACATGAAAATAAATAATAATTAAATTTCACACAATTAGCATAAGTAGGACTTGAACCCAAGTCCTTTCACACAACCAAAGTACTCTCAACCATTTGAGCTAATACTTTTCCACATCATATTCTTCTAACTAATGCTATTAAATGCTCCTTCCAATTTCTCATATTAAAATTAAATATTTAATTATATTTAATTTTTACCAGGTCTTACATCTCGTGTCGCTAGGCGAAACTTGGCTCTAGACCGCCTGATGCACCTTTCACACCGTCAAGTGCCAAGCGCCTTCCAGGACTTCTGCCACACCAGTTCCGCCTGGCGGAACCAACCTCGCCGCCAAGCGCCACGCGCGTGTAGTGGTCACTACCATTGTTTTAGGTAGCTATCGCTTGGCGGCTCGCCCTGCGCCGCCAGGCGCCATACCAGTAGCACAATGCTATTGGTTTTGACACATTAAACAAGTCCTAAGGGACCCCAATCACACAATACGCAAAAATCATAGTACAACTACGATGATCCAGTTATAAGACTATAACTAAATTACAATCCACACACCTAATCATGCCACCAAAATTGTCAATATTACACATACACTTTAAAATAACACAACCACTAAATCTGCCAATGACCAATGACGCATACAGTCTATCCCACCACATGTATAATCAATCTCATACATCTAAGCATAGTCATCGGACTGAATTGTACTCTCACACACTTCACTTAGCATATTTTCTCCATTAATAACATATTTTTCCTCAAACAGTTGGAAGAATAGCACACATCAATTGAAATATAAACCATTCCGATTTCAGCTCATGTATAGTTCCCAATTAGGTATAGAAACCATCTAAATTAGTCCAGCCTACTATTTATGTGCATGCAACCCTAATCATCGCAAGGTTATACATAAACTCCATCTATATTACATACATGTTTACTTATCCATACCTTCTACACGCTAATTCAGTTTTCACATAAAATTATTCAATAAATCCCAATTTGCAAAATTATAGAACAAACATCAAATCTGGCCCTATTTTGAGGTGTCGCCTGGCGGCAATTCCTGTGCCGCCAGGCAGTGCATCCAAACCTGGGTTTCTGCCAGATTTTTCTAGCACTAGTCGTGAACCCCAACAACCTAATTGCAATACCAACCTTCACACTAACATAACTTAACAAGTGCACATCAGACAGGTTTCATGCTTGGTTCATTTTAACATTATTTCCATAAACTTGGGTTTCTGCCAGATTTTTTTAGCACCAGTCGTGAACCCCAACACCCTAATTGCAATACTAACCCTCACATTAACATAACTTAACAAGAACACATCATACATGTTTCATGCTTGGTTCATTTTAACATTATTTCCATAAAACCAGCGCACCAATCATTGACCTAATTCATGCTTATTTATCACCAACCCCAACATAAATCCTAATTCCCACATTCATTCAAAAGTTCATGCAATTTCCACCAATTAAATAATTGCAAATCATAATTCACCATGCCAATCGTATACGTACAATAGAAATCCAATTTAAGCACCACAACACCACTGACAAACCAAACAAAACAGGGAAAATGGTCATGCAGTATAAGTCGCCTAGCGGGTCACCATCAGCCGTCAGGCGGTTCATAGAAAACCCATAAAATTTGGGTTCTGCGACATGTGTCGCCTGGCGGCACATAAACTGCCGCCAGACGGTTTCTGGAAATCCCAGAAACACGAACAGAATTCAGGATTTTTAACCCAATGCAATGATCACAATCATATTACTCAGTCCAGAAGCACACAATTTAAATAAAAACACATAAGATAGCTCCCCTAATTTGGATATTATTTTCTTGCTCAAGACAAATGCTAAAAATACCCTTCTTGATGTTGGCAACGTGAACCCCTTAAGCTAGCTCCAATTTACTACAATGAGTCTCCCAGTGCAGCCCACACGTTCAGAATTCTCCCCCTCTCAATACTCACAATTGGACAGCCTCTAAAGCTCTCTCTCTCCCTCTAATTCCCACTTAATTTTGTCTTAATGAGACTTGATGGAGGTGAAAACGAAAATTGGCTTTAAGGTGGATTTAATTAACATTCAAGGCTCATTAGGAGTTGTTTTTCCAGCCCTTCCTGACTGCCTCCTTTCAGCTAAGGTTTCTGTGTCCATTCACATCCATGCCAAAGTAGATTTTAGCAAAAAGAAAGTTATTTTGCTTAAGCTAAGGTTCAAACCCATCACCCTCCAATATCAATGCAAGAGCACAACCAATTCATGTTTCGTGTTAATTTCTATAAATTTAGAAATATATACTCTCTTATCACGCTCATACATAAAATAAAATAATACAATTTAAATAAAAACACAATTGGCATACTTAGGACTCAAATCCAAGCCCTCTCAACACAATTAAGTACTCTCAACCACTTAAGCTAGTACTATTCCACATCATGAAAATTAGCATTTAATGTCATAAAGGTTTTCACTACCCGCATTTATTAAATAATTATTTATTTAATTATTTAAATTCCTCGAGTCTTACAAACTTTCATCATTTTCATGTTAATCATCTTACTAGTAGTTAGATTTAGGGTTAGTGTTTTTATCGCTAGGAATATTGTTGACCTTTTTATGTCGGGTTTGAAGATTTAGAAATAAGATATTTTGGAGAACTAGAAACTTTATTTCATCTTTTCCATTAAGTTTAGAGATTTCAATGAATCCTATGGTTAGAGTTAATAATAAAGCTATTCGGAGTTTAAGTATCAATTGAAAGATCCATAAATATTTAGCATTAAGATTTAAGGTTGGAAGTGATTTCATGATTTCTTATATGATTGGATTATGTCTTGTTTGTTGGGTTATATATATTGCTCAGATACCACTGTTGGGTTATATATATTTTCATATATATGGTTTATAGTCATAGTCATTGAGAGATTGTGGTTCCATATGGTTATATGACATTAGTCTTACACATATAAGACCTTTGACACCATTTTAACCCCAAAACCTTATGGCAATAGTGTTATGGGTCTTTATTCTTATATAGTGTTTAACTTTATCTTTTCTATCCAATGTGGTACTTTGACTCACACTTGGACTATTCCCAACAATCTTCCCTCAAGGGTGAGTCCCTTGTTATTTTTTCCTTTTCATATGATATATTTTCCCTTCAAGTGTATGAGTAACCCCTTTTTGGTTGTGGTTATGCGGTCAGTCACTCCGAACCATCGGCTTTGATACCACTGTTGGGTTTATATATTCTTTCATATGTTTTTGTTATGGTTATGTCTTTTCTATCCAATGTGGACTTTGACTCACGCTTGGACTATTCCCAACATTGTTGGTATCAAATATCAGGTTTCTCCCTTATGACGAATTCTAAGAAAGAGGTTCTTTATGAGACTTTCTTTGAGGTCACAACATAGGTCAAATCTATTTAGGAATGACAATTAAATTCGCCTTAGTAGATATTGTCCGACCTCATCTACATTTTCACAGGAAATTTATGTTTTAATTGGACATGAGTAATATCCAATTTTTTGAATTGAATATGAGGATTTGGGTGACTATGTACATATTTTCCCGTCTCCGTACTCGTCCTAATACACGTCCTCATTCCCGTTTAAATTTCTAAAAATCAATAATTTATTATATAATCTAATATATATGTTATTTTGTCTTTAGGTTTGTAACCGTTCTTAATCTTTTAGCTACACACTTTTTTCTCTCTTTTATAATGGTTTACTTTGCCATGAAATCAATTTACATCTCCAAGCTACTTTATCTCTTAAAAAAACTTTGTACAATTATGTTTAAATGATATATGTAAATTAAATATTTTTTATGTCTTATATTTGAATATTTCTACTTGTTTGTAATCAATTTCTTCTCTGTTTTTTTAATTTTATAACTCTTTTTATGTTTTTGTGATTACTAAAACGATATTGTAAGCTTGCCAAAATTGTAACAAATACATTACATACTTCATTAATCAAATCCTTCTTCTCTGTTTTTGTAATTTTATGACTCTTTTTACTGTTTTTCTGTTTTTCTAATTTTATAATTCCTTTTACTGATTTTTTTTTTTGTTTACAACACCTTTCCTCTTCGTATATTATTTATGTTCACGAGGAATGAGTCGCATCTCATGCAAACAATATTCTAAGACGACTTCGACAAGTAGTCACACGGAATAAATAATCTAAGTGCAACAAGTTTTATTATATTCCAAAAATCTATTTCACACCCACACGCTTAGAATTTTAGTATTCCAATAGATAAGGAAATGTCTAACAACCATAACAATAATGAGTGTTTAGATAAGTAGGAGGCACAATTAATAATGGTTTATGATTTTTAAAGGATGAAGGTGGAGGGAGGTCTTTTATATATATATATATATATATATATATATATATATATATATATATATATATATATATATATATATATATATATATATATATATATATATATATATATATATATATATATATATATATATATATATATATATATATATATATATATATATATATAATATGATTGGAAAAAAATTTAGATAATGTTAAGAACATCCCAGGTTATTTTTTTATTTAGTAGTGATGTTTTTTTTTGTTTTTTTTTTAAATTCAAATAAACAAGAGTGTTCATTCCACTATTCAAAATGAGTATATTTCCGCAACAAATAAACTCATTGACTTAGAAAAGCTTTATATAATATGGGAAAATCATATAGTGTATTTATTATTATTAGTGAAAAAAGATTTTTACAATGTCAAATAACGATGACAAATTAACAAATGTTGTCAAATGAAATGTGATGACACTTTTATAATTTTGACAATTTTTAACGATGGTTCCTAAATAATTGTTGTTAAAAGTGGTGTAGAAGAGAAACAAGAGCAGTTTCCTTCTACAAGCGTCGTTAAAAGTGGCACAATAGACAAAGGTTATTGGCTACATTCGTAGTTAAAAAGTTAATGTCAACTTTTCATATTCCATTTTTTCTTTTTCGCAGTTACATGCCATATTTTTTTGTTTCGTTTTCACATATTTCTCTCTCGTTGCAGCATTATCCACTCTCCTCAGTGTTCACATTGTCGCCACTTAGTCCAATGTTGTCACTCGTGTTGTTGTCACTCATGTCGCCGGTTGTGTCGTCATTTTATTCACATGACTCGTTTTACTTGTGCCATCACTACTATGCATTCTTCTAAATGTTACTGTTTGTTTGTGCATCCTACTACCACCATCGTTAGTCCCTACATCGTGTGAACGCAAACCTCCACACCTTGCAAAGCTCCGTCGCATCGCATCACACACTCCATTACTCACGAGGCTTCGCTGCATTGCGTTGTGCAACCTTTGCATCTCTCAAAGCTCCTCCTTACTGCACAACATTATTGTCCCTCCACTGATGACCTTTTGCAATGCAAAACCTCCACAAGCAACCCACGTGAAACTTGATGCATTCTTTGCGAAAAGTCGACAAAAAACTGACACAACATTCGTAAGCAAACCTTACATTTTTAGTGACGATTAGACTAGAATCGTTATCATTTCTTAAATTTTTAATGACAATCCAGATTTTTCATGGACTTCCAAACCTTTTAACGACTCCTAATATAAAGACGGTTAAAAAATTGTTTTCAAAAGTTTTAGTTAACCGTTGTTAAAAGCATTTTTCGTATTAGTGTATAATATAGGTTGACAAAAATCAATATTTACAATTGCAAATCTAGTATTATAGAACTACATCTAAGATAAATCAAAGAAGATAAATTAGAAGTATTGCAATTTAGAGAAACAAATTGCAAACATCATGACCAAAACACTTTCAAAGAACAAATTTAAATTGTTAAGATTAAAGCTTGTACTATAAAAAAAATTATGAAGCTAATTAGAATATAGTCTCATATCATGCAAACAATACTTTAAGAGACTTCAAAAGGTAGTCATAAAAAATAATGTAAAAGCTAATGTTTAATTTAGTGCAACATTTTGTTTTATACACCAAAATGTCCATTTCACACCTACATCACGCTTAGTATTTCAATAAATAAATATAAGAAAATGTATATATAAGAAGCAAAACAAATATTATAAAAGTGAAATTCAACGCATTAGGTGGGTGCTAACATCAACACAGGTTGTATTTGGTATACATTAATTAAAAGCAGATTTTTCCTTTGAGTGAGTTCTCACAACTTCGTTTTCATTCTGATCTCAATGCTTTGAATTGATTGGAGGAAGCTACCATTCTTTCTCTGTGTTCTTCATCACAGTTTCTTGTTGCTTTTGTTGTCTTCATCATATTGATGTTGTCAGGTACACACTATATTTCTCCTTCTTATTTGAAGTTTAGGTTTGTTCCATCCATGGAATAATGCATCTTTACTTTATCTATAATCTAAATCCTCTTACAATCTTAAACTCCCTTCCTCTTTGCTGCTACTAAAATTTTCACAGTTCAATTCATCAATCTTGAAAGTTCACGAGCTATTAGAAAAGAGTCTTCATATTATATGAATGAAAGGGAGTATATACTGGACGATATACTTCTTTTTCATTTCATCGCTTTTCTTTTAATCACGAGAAAATATATGATTGAATTTCTGAAGAAGATTAAGTTGGTATTTATTAAATTTTTCCACAGATTCAGTGAAACATTGCTATATTTATATTATAATGTGAATTTTAGTTTTTAGTTTTGTTTCAAAGTACGTTGATTATTTTAGAATTTCAATACCCTCACATCTCGTTGCGTAAGAAACTTATTTCAGTTAAATAACTTTGATATGTGTAATAAAGTACTTAAAAGAGAATCCAAGTACAATCAAATCTTCGTTTAAAAACCAAAAACAAAAAATAATCGGTTACCATATTAACTAATTTATAAAATAAAAAATTATTGGTCTTTAAAATAATCACTATTATAAATTAAAAAATTATAATTAATCATTAAATTTATTACTAATTAATTAGAGATTAATTTAAAAATTAATTCATTTTGGTACTTAAGTAGCTAATTTTTATAGATCAATTTTTTTAACAACCAAAATCGTGGTAATTAATTTTAAAGATTAATTTAGTGATCAATTATAATTATTTATTCATAATAATGATGACTATTTTAGTAACTAATAATTTTTAATTTTATAAATTTGTATATAAATTGGTCATTATATCAGTGTTTCAAAATTTTCTTGTGGTGTTAAATAATATCTATATGTTGGAAATTTTACCTTTTTTTAGACGTATAATGAATTGTTGGAAATAGTATAAACAGTAATAAATTAATAAACAGGAGTAATTAAATATTTCCGTATGAGTATGAACAAATTTTAAATTTCTAAAATTTTAGAACAAAAATATAAAAGTCTATATGATAATTGAATGACATAATTTTAATCTAAATTTCACATATTTGTTTTGTGAAGTGAAGTAATATCACCTTAATCAAAATTTATTTGATGTTTCGTATGAATTTCAGGATTGTAGTTGAGTTGTTTATACTGTTTGACACATTTTTGCTTTAAGGTTAAGTCAAATACTACAATGAAACGCGCTTAAAATGTCAAATAAAATTAACAAGATTTGATTAGAAGGACTAAGTCCACATATTTCGAAAATGAATGACTAAATTGATTTAAAATTTCAAAATGGACTAATTTTAAAATTCACCGAAAGTTAAGGACCAAGAACATATTAAACCCTAACTGCACACGGCTATATGAATACGTAAATGGTAATCTGTTTTTCTTCGTCTTTATCATGAAATTCACTTAAGTACTTGTTGATCAACTGAATCATAAGTAGTAAAGAGATTTTATATGAAACTATTAATTTTGGTTCCCCATGATTTGCAACTTTTTTTTTTTCTTGTACAATTTAGATATGTATATTTGCTTAAGAATACCTATACGAATGATTTTTTATTTTTATTTTTTGAAATTTAGGTGTATGAATCGTCCAAAATCTACGTACTAGTTTAAATACATACGTTAGAGTTAAGGTTCAATTAAAAAATAGAGATGCAAACCAAATTTATAAATTTTTTAACATGGGATTTGAAATCATGAATAAAAATATGGATCCCACCAAAATTAAATGCTAGTTTAACCCAATTACATTAGTGGAAATATAGAAATGTGAAATTAACCTAGTCCTATTTGTCCTGATTTTGACAATTTTTCTGTATTGATCGAGTTCATATATGTCAATGGTAATATTCAAAATATTAAGTATATATGGAAATATTTGTCTCATTTCCGTTATCGGTCCCAATGTCTAATTTTGTGCTCATATTTATCTTTGTTTTAAATTACTAAAACCCTTTTTATATATTACATAACTAACAAAATTTATATTAACTTTTATTTATTTGATCCTTAGTTTAGTACTTTATTTTTAGATTATACATATAAATTTTTTATTCCTTTTTATAATTATTTGACCTATCTAATTGTGATTGTATACATTATAGTTTATTTCTTTTGCTTTGATTTTTATCTTTAGAAAAAAAATTAATTAATATTTAGAACAATAAGGAAGTTTGTGAATAGAGAAAGTAGTAAATTTTGACTGATAATATTGAAAAAGTCAAACAAAATTAAAAATAATTAAAATTATAAAAAAAATCACAAATATACACGTAATAAAATATATATATATATATATATATATATATATATAAAATTTCTTTTTCTTTCGAATGTTTGAATTCAACTATAATTTAATTAAAACTAAAATTTTCGGTCTTTTTCTATGGAAGCAATTATATTGTCTAAAACAAATTTATCTTTGTTTTTATTTTATAATCTTGTTTTGATAATTTTTGTTACAACTTTTTTTTTTTAACTAAAAAAATATTAAAAAAAATGAATTAAGCTATCAATGAACTAACATCCTTGATTTTGTTATTTTTACTAAATATTGACATAATTCAGTCATGATTGATAATTTTTTAAATCTGGATGGCTAATTAGGAATATCAACAATAAAATGTTGAAGTAAAAATTTTAAATTGTTTTTTTTTTATCATTAAAATCTAAAAGATAAAATTTTTTCACGAGGGAAGCCTCTAATTAAACAATTGAATCATGAATATCTTTATTCACAATAAGTGAAAAAATTAAATTTGTATTGTTTTCATCTTCGTATGTAACTTCTTTTTTATCACTTTTAAACAAATAAATTTATTTATTTATTCTTCGTTAATGTACATATTTAAAAAAACTAAAGTTTATGACTAAAAATTAAACTATCAAAATTTGAGAATAGGGTCATTAATATGAGAACAATATATCAAAATCTAATTAAATATTAAGAGAGTTCTCACTAAAAGGGAAACTATTATAACTAAGCCATATAATAGTCATTTTCCCTCATATGTTCTAAAAAAATATTATAGAAAGATTCATAAGATAAAAAAATAGGCTTAAATACACATTTGGTCCACATTTTCGCCATGTTTATTCAATTTGGTTTTCATTTTTGTTTTGTGTTTAATTAGGTCCTCATTTCCGGCAACTTTTAGTCAATTTGGTCCTTTTTCCTAACGGTGTTTAAATAGTTAATCTTTTCCAACAATACATGTGACGTGTTAGCTCTCTTTTTTTTTTATTTTTTAAAATTCTTTTAATTTCAAAAAAATTGTCCACGTGTCAAGTCACCATTGTGTCATGTATCAGTTTGTGGTTGTATTATTTCTTTTTATTCAATTTAGTCTCGATAATTATTATTTTTGTTCAATTCAGTTCCTATATTCGTTATTTTTGTTTAATTTAGTTTTAGTTTTTGTTAAAATAGAATAACTTTTTCCCTTTTAATTTGAGACCAAATTTATTTTTTATAAATATTATATATTTATTTTTAAACTTCACATTATTATTAGTTATTTTTGAAACTCAATTATAAATTATTATATTTAATTATAAATTGAATATAATTCTTAGATTCAATTGTTAAATAGAATATAATTATTTAAAATATTACAAAAAGAAAATTATTAAATGTTTTGAAAATATATATTAACATTTGTAAAATTTACATTTAAATATAAAATATTTAATATTTTTATTTCATTTTATATATTAAAATCTAAAATAATTTATATTTAAATATTAATTTTATAAATATTAGTTCACTTTTCTGAAAAGTCTATAATATTTGAAATATTTTTAAATATAAATTTTAAAAGTATCAATATTTAGAATATAAATATTATAAAAAATACATTTAATAATTATATTCTAATAATATTTTAAATAATTGTATTCTATTTAAAAATTAAATATAAGAATTTTATTTAATTTATAATTAAATTTAATAATTTATAATTAAATTTAAAAAATAATTAATAAAAATGTCAATTTAAAAAAATATTAGTATAATGTTTATAAAAGATACTGAATTTAGTATCAATTTAAAAGAGACAAAATTGAGTCATTTTAACTAGATTGGAATAAAAAAGAATAGAAATAACTAATATAGAAATTAAATTGAACAAAAATAATGAATATAAAGATTAAATTGAACAAAAATAATAACACAACCACAAACTGACACGTGGTACTGATATTGACATGTGACACAATTATGATTTGACATGTGGACAATTTTTTTAAAATTAAAAAATTTTAAAAATAAATAAATAAAAATTTAAAAAAAATTTAAAAAAATTTAAAAAAATCAAAAAAATCAGGAATTAACATGTGGTATGTATTTCTAAAAATATTAACTATTTAAACACCGTTAGTAAAAAGTACCAAATTAACTAAAATTTAACAAAAATATGATCTTCAACGTAAAACAAGAATAAAGATCAAATTAAACAAATATAACGAAAATAAGGACCATATATGTATTTAAACCAAAAAAAATATTATACTGTATCAAAAGCAAATTTTTTTTCTTCAGTAAGGAAAACAGAACAAGTAGGAACTGATAACCAAAATAATAGATTTGTATTTAATTTTTTTTTGAACAAAAATAAAGATATGAAAAATAAAAGATGAATAGAAACAATGAGAAACTTTGGACGTAAGAAGAGAAAAAATAAAAAGAAATAGATAAACTTTTTTATTCTCTATTATCTTTAATTTTAATTTTATGTTTTATTACTTATTAATATTAAATAATTTTCTTTATAAAATAATTAAAAATCCATCTAATTTAGCACTTAAATTTTCATTAATGCACATAATTTCAAACTTGGGAGGCCATGGCATCTGCCTTTCCCAAGATGCTTCCCCACTGAAATGTAGGTTTTTAGGAGAAAAAAACAAAAAATCTTAGTTCTTCGGGTTAGGGACGAGGATAAAGTTTTACTTCAAGGATGAAAATGATATTAGGATTGACAAATGAATCTATAATAATATTTGATTTTTTAAATTAGATATGAATATATATATATATATATATATATATATATATATATATATATATATATATATATATATATATATATATATATATATACTTTTTTTTTCTTCATCTTTATTCTGTTGCCTGTTCTGATATTTGTTCCGCAGCATTTTAAATTACTAATACACTTTCGGTTTATTAGCTAATTTAAAAATTTTATATTAATTCTTTTGTTATTTTCATAACTTAGGACACACATTTAATATTTTTACTGTATTCTATTACTGTTCGATCTTTATTCAATTGTTATTTGAGATTTTTATACGATATATTTATATAATTATAATTTGTTTTTTGATAATGAAGAAAAGAAAATTTGTATATTTGAACATTGACTACTTCATAAAATATCTCTGTTGTGTGTAACGCCCCATTTAATTTAATACATAAAATTAAAGGAAACGTCACACAGAGATAAAACAACAATGCAGTCCTGGGGTTCATAACGTCACCCCTACAAAACCAGGCACACCACGATGCCAACTAAAAGCAGGATAACCGCTTATTTAAGAGTTTACAATCTAACAACTACGAATACAGGGGCCATAGCCCTAAAGAAAACATGAAAAGAAGAAGCGTGAGAACTAGCCCAAATGGCTAAGCTGCTGGATCACCGTTTCCCTGCTGACCACGAGAACTTCGCCCATCTGCTCCCATCAACCAAGTCGATGATCATCGCAAGAAAGAACAGCCACATACATCACAACCATGCAACAAAACGGGTAAGCTAGAGCCAATCAACATATTCAACATGCAATCAAATATATTCTTATCATCTCATCCACATAGCAACCAAACATGTTATGACTCTTCATTCAATACGCTACGACTCGACTCGACTCGTCCGGATACGTATAACTCGGTCGGATTCAGCGGATGCTTGCACTTGTGGTGGATACCCCTGCTCGACCCTGAGCTGCTCGATCCTGAGCTATGTGTTACCAGTGTTACGATGAATCAAAAATCTCTCCCACCACAAGGTTAGCCCTTAATGAGTTTCAGGCCTCCTGCTACTCCACCACAAGAGTCAGTCCGCTCTAAGTGAGACTAACTGGCTCCTCGGAGCGTCAGGATGCAACCTTACCTTGAATCCTTACCTAGTTATACAGATGGGGCACCACCATGAACACCCACTAGCAGGGGCCATGGAATTACGTCCCGACCACTGAAGCGCGACCCCGGAGGTCTCACCTAGAGACCCCAAGGAATTACACGCTGACACGGACCAACGTTCATAAATTAGCAATAAGAGAATATTGAATTATGTTTTTCAATTCCATATCAACCCTTGAAGTTTAATCCTCATGTCAATCACATCTCAAATCCATACCCCTGATCATCACCACCCCCAATGAGTCTGGGGCCTAGTCTCGTATTTATACCATGATCCTTTAGTTTCAAACCGCATACTCATTTCACATGCTAAGTCCCCACCACACTCATCATCCATCATTCATGAATCATGTCACGCACATATAGCAACCCATTAGGCATATATTCATACATCAGTACATGCATCTTATCATAGCAGTCATACCCAAACAAGTCCAAGCACAAAAGAACAAATATGCAACCCAACACCGCACTGTCTCGCCCAAACCCCTCGCTCAGGCTGAAGGGTCTCGCTCAGGCGAGACAGGCTCGCTCAGGCGAGCCCCCCTTCGCCTAGGCGAGGGCTCAAGGAAAACAGGGCCTGGGCAACACGGGATCTCGCTTAAGCGAGATCCCTCTCGCTTGGGCGAGTTGCCTGCTCGCTCAAAAGTTGAGCGAGCCGCCCGGGCGACTTTTCGCGCAATAAACCTAGGCGAGCTCCCTGTTTCATCTCGCCTAGGCGAGATGTACTCGCTTGGGCGAGATTAACAGGTCTCGCCACTGTTCTTCACTGCCACAGCCATGTTCATCAAATCCATCAAGCATAACTAGCATTTAATCACACCAAAACGAAGGATTCATTCATGAAATCATTAACTCACTCAAGAACAGCCACAACAACACCTAAAAGACTGAAACCCTAACTTCCCGTACCTGGAAAGCGGCTAACAGAACTTCGACGCGGGACCTTGGAGCACAGCAGCTCGAGTGATGGACCTAGGAACTGACGGAACAGCGAAGAACACGATTATTTTCGGGCTTTAATCGGTGGAGAACGAATGCAAAGCTTTAGGAGGTAAGTACAATAGGGTTAGAGTTACTTACGTGGAGCAGGAATCGTTAGTTGGGACGAACTGGTTCGAGACAAGAACAAACCCTAGCAGAGCTCTAGTGCGGAAGGGCGACGGCTGCTGATTTCTGCAAGTGTGAGAGTAAATTGTGAAATTAGGGCAGACTTAGTGACTTTATACGTTGGGCCGGCCTTAGGCCCACTAACTTTAGGGCAGAAAAGTTAACATATTTTAAATGGGCCTTACATTGTGACTTTTAATTTTTGTTAAAATGTTATTCAATTAATATTTGAAAGAGTAAAGAAGTAAGTACGGGGAGAGGATACGACATACATGTTCCCCAATAGGAATGAGAAAAGAGAAAAAATCTCATACTTTCAATATGAATGAAAATGAATTTTTACATTGAATTGTGATAAAATGATCAAATTTGGTTCCTAATCTTATTATCTGTTATCACCACCGGATAAGATAAGATAGTCAAACTCATGTCTGTCCTTGCCATCCATAAGTAAATAATACTTTGAGTATGCTTGTTAATTTTTTTTAATATAATGAAAAATTATGTAATTAAAAAAAAGTTATTGTTATTGTTATCAAATTGTTCAAACAAAAATATTATTAATTTATATACATAAAATAACGGTATTTTATTAATTGTTATAATATTTATAATTTTTCTAATATTTATAGTGAGTAATATTTAGAAATTATAATTAATAAAATTAATTATGTTTATAAAGATAAAAATGGTAAAAGAATATGGACATAATATTTACAAAACACAATCTTTCATCTAATATTAAGGACCAAAATAGATAAGCACGCCCTATCTTGACTCTTTTGTTGTTGATTTGTCAAAAATAAAATGGAACACGCTAATTTCTCATAGGAGATTAAAATTTGGATAATGATATTTTAACCTATTTTTTATCCATAATTTATCATTTTAATCATCTTTAATTATTTATTTTAATTTTGTTTAGAAATGTAATGTAATAATTTAAGGGTGATTAGAATGATAGATTAGAAGTGAGTTAAAATAAGTGAGTCAAAAAAATTAGGTCAATATATCATTATCCAGCAACCCTTTTCAAAGATCGATACAAGAACTCGCTATTTTTTTTTTTATTTTGTATTTTTGATTTTTTTATTTGTAAATGTATTAAAAATATACATTAAACATTATTTAAATTTTAATTAATTAGTTTATGTCTCTAATTAAATAAATTAAATTAAAAGTTATTATTTTTACATGTTATAATTTATCAAACATTAATTTGTAAGTGTTAATAAATTAAATTAAAATATATATATATATATATATATATTTCGTCATTTAAGTCATATAAAAAAAGAAAATTACTTTTTATATTATTTTTCTTTTTATTTTAATTTAAAAAAAAAATAGATAGGACAGTCTGTCCTGTTCCATCTTTGTCATGACTTAACCCGCATACCCAATTCTGATTTGCCTCCAGGATTTAATTTTATCGATTTGTTACTTCAACTATACTCTCTCCTAATTAATATTACTTTGTGATTTACTTGTGTGTTGCAGAAGAAGATATGTAGTTGAGATGTAGCATGGCTGCTCTAATCGCGTGTTGTCAATTCCTAACACTGTCACCTCGAGCAAAGGCGTGGCTAAAGAAGCAATTGATTCAATTGGACTTGTACGAGACAAGAGTTGGTAAACTAGAAGATGTTGTGGAGAAGCTCAAGAAGAAGAGAGATTCTATTCAAAATACAGTGGACGAGGAAGAACGTCGACATGGAAGAAAAATTCACGTTGAAGTTAAAGAATGGATGGACAAGGTGGATAAACTCATTCTCACATATAGGGGTTTCCACAATGACGAAATATGCCATAAATGTGCAATGTTTGAATTTTTCAACAGTGGTTTCCTTCCGAAGCCAGGGATAAGGTATCGTCGAAGTAGAAAAGCAGATGATATCACAAAGCAGGCAAATGGGTTACTACAAAATGCAAAGTTTGACATTTTATCTTATTGGTCTGGCCCACCCTCCATGGCTGCCTTTTTTTCTAACCTTGGTTATGAAAGTTATTCATCAAGAAATGATACTGTGAAAAAGATTACTGATGAATTTCAAAAGCCAGGTGTTAGAATGATTGGTCTTCATGGGTTGAGTGGCGTTGGCAAGACCTCTTTAGTCAAAGAGGTTGTGAAGAAAGCCTTGAAAGACAAGATGTTCGAGGTGGTGACCATGGCAAGTGTGACAAAAAGCCCTGATGTAAGAAAAATCCAAGGACAAATTGCTGATATGTTAGGGGTTGTATTGGAGGAGGAAAGTAACATTGCACGAGCTGCTAGGATACACCAGATATTGAATGATGAGAATAAGAGCACACTCATAATCCTAGATGATCTTTGGGAAGAAGTGGACTTTAACTTGTTGGGGATTCCATGTGAATTAGAGAAAGATGATGGCGTAACCAGTGTCAAAGGAAAATCAGTTGATGTTGATATATTGAAGAATGTCAGTGATGGAAAATCCCCCGTCCTTGATAATTCGTCAAGTTTTAGAAAAGGAACGTTACGAGGTGTTGATGGTTCTAAGAATGTAAATAAAGCAAAATCCCCTGTTCTTGATGGTTCGATAAGTTTTAGAAAAGGAACGTTATACGGTGTTGACGGTTCTAATAATGTAAATAAAGGAAAATTCTCCGGTGCTGCTAACTCGATGAATGTCAAGAAAGGAGAATTCCTTGGTGGTGGTTTGAAGAATGTCAATGAAGGAAAATCCTCCGTTGATGCTTCTGATACGGTGAAAACAGAAAAAATTGTTCCTCAATACAAAGGGTGCAAGATTTTGATGATTTCTGAAATCAGACAAGTGTTGTTAAGCCAAATGGAAGGGAAAGAAGAGAGTATTTTCCCCGTGGAAGTCTTAAAGGAGAAGGAAGCAGAGATGTTGTTCAAGAAAAAGGCTGGAATAGGTGGCAAGAATTCTGAATATGACAAATTAGCTGCTCAAATTGCCAACAAGTGTAAAGGATTGCCAATGACAATAATTACCACTGCAAGGGCATTGAAAAATAAGAGCCTTTCTGTATGGGACGAAACTAATCGAAAGCTTGATTCTCAAAACTTAGCTGGAGCACCTGAATTTTCTACCAAGTTGAGTTATGAGCTTTTAGAAGATGAGGAACTCAAGCACACTTTCTTGCTTTGTGCACGCATGGGTCAAGATGCATTGGTTATGGACTTGGTGAAATATTGCATTGGTTTTGGTTTTCTTCGAGGAATCAACACAGCAAGGCAAACCAGGGACAAAGTACATACGTTGGTTTCAAAGCTAAAAGAGTCAGGTTTGTTGTCTGACAGTTATTCAAGTGATTATTTCACCATGCCTGATAGTGTTCGTACTGCAGCTTTGTCAATAGCATATAAAGAAAATCATTTATTTACAATGACAAAGGGAAAACTAGATGAATGGCCTGATAATCTTGAAATGTATGCTGCTATTTCCTTACATCATTGTGACTTCATTGAAGAGTTTCCTGGGAGAATAAACTATCCAAGACTTAGAGTCCTTCAAATTGTCAATAATATTCCACGCCCGAAAATACCTGAAAAATTCTTCGAAACAATGAAAGAACTCAGAGTGTTGATATTGACTGGTATTTATCTCTCCCTCGTTGGTTCTTCACTTTCATCCTTGCATAAACTTAGAATGCTTTGTTTGGAGCAATGTTGCATGCTAGATGATGAATTATACATCATAGGAGAGCTGAAAAGGTTAAGAATTCTAAGTTTTTCAGGATCTGATATTGAAAGTTTGCCAACTAAGTTAAATGAGTTGAAAATGCTACAAATTTTTGACATAAGTAATTGCTCTAAACTTAAAAAAATTCCAAATGGTGTCATACCAAGCTTGGTAAGTCTGGAGGAGTTGTATATGAGAAATACCTTGATTCAATGGGAGGATGAAGAACAAACACGTCAAAGTAAAATAGCTCTTCTTTCCGGTTTGAAACATTTAAATCAATTGACAACTTTAGACATACAAATCCGAAATGTTTCCTATCTGCCAAAGAATTTGTTTTTTGACAAGTTATTTAGTTACAAGATTGTTATTGGAGATTTGAGTTCAGTTTTAGATATTGATTTCAAGATGCCAGAGAAATATGAAGCATTGAAATTTTTGGCAATACGATTGAAAAATGGATCTGACATTCATTCTCTAAAGGGGATCAAAATGTTGTTTGAAGGAGTTGAAAATTTGTTCCTAGAACTTAATACTGTCGATGACAAGCAGAATAGTGAAGCAGATAATATTGTGCACGACCTTTTTTATAGATTGAATTTAAAAGGATTTCCATATCTTAAGCATTTATGGATTGTAAATAATTCTACCATTCAATCTCTTATCTATCCAAAGGACAGGCAGCTCCCTGAGAAAGCTTTTCCAAAATTGGAGTCATTATGTCTCTATAATCTTAAGATAGATAAGATATGCTCCTGTAACCTATCAGAACCCTCTTTTGGTAAACTGAAAGTCATCAAGATCAATCACTGTGGTGAATTGAAGAACGTCTTCTCAATTTCTGTTGTTGGACTCTTAAAAGTTATTGAAACAATTGAAGTTTCTGAATGTAACTCTTTGAAGGAAGTCATTGATGTGGAGCCACAAAACGACCCTGATAAAACTGAGCTTCTTATGCTTCCTGAATTACGCTATTTGAAGCTACAATCTTTGTCTGAGTTTATTGGGTTTGATGCCATTCCTCATAGAGAAGGACAGGAAAGAAAACTCTTCCATGAAAAGGTGCATCTAAAATTGCCATCTAAATTTCTTTATCTTTAACAGCTAAAACTTTTTTCGCATTTTATTCTGTTAAACTAAAAGGAAAGAGTTTGTAAGGACTTCGACATTAAAAAGATAAGACATAATTTATTTATTACAAAAATTAAGTTGAGAAAGTCAAAGTCAATTCCTTAGGTTTTGGAGACACTAATCATGTGTGTCTCTTTGCAGGTTGGGGTTTCAAAATTAGAGAGGCTGGAGTTGTCCTCACTCCATATTGACGTAATATGGAGTGTCGACCAATCTTCAAAAAGGCTATCTTTTGAAAGTTTGACACATTTGGATGTGAATGGTTGTTGGAAATTAAAATATTTGATGTCATTTACAATGGCCAAAATTTTGGTGAATCTTCAAAGCCTTTATGTAAGTGACTGTGAGAAGATGAGAAGCATCTTCCTCCCTGACCAAGATAAGGAGAAGGATATTATGGTAAGAAGGTGGTCTAATCAGATTCGATGTTACAATTTGTTTGTAGATGTATCAATGTTATACTAGTCCATTTCAATTTTTAGAGTTTCTAATGTTTATTATAGCCAATTACTTTTTGCTTTTTCTGTTTATTGATTGATTTCTCTATTTTAACATATAGTTTAATTAACTTATGGCTACTGTGTACCAAAACAGGCTAGCATCTTTCCAAAATTGAAGAATATGAAACTTCTCAATATGAATAGTCTGAGTAAGATATGGAATCTAAAACTCCCTTTGGACTCTTTTAACAAACTAGACACTCTAATCATTGAGGAGTGTCACAAACTTGGAAATGCAATGGAGGGAATATTTGTGAGTTTATGCAACTTGAGAGTTACAAATTGCAGGTCCATGCAAGCAATATTCAATATACGTGACCAAGTTGGGGATGCAGCTAATAACTTGCAAGATGTTCATTTAGAAACACTCCCAGAATTGAAACTTGTATGGAAAATGAACAATGAAGACCGAATAGGGATTCCTAAGTTTAACAATGTGAAGAAGATATGGGCTCAAGATTGTGACAACTTGGAATATATATTTCCATTTTCTATAGCCAAGAGTCTTGGTAATCTTGAATCTCTTGTGGTTTGTGATTGCTATGGATTGAGTGAAATTGTTGCCCAAAGAGAAGCTACCCACACGGGTAGAGCCAGGTTTAACTTTCCTAAACTAAGCACCGTCAAATTTTCAAAACTGCCAAAACTTACGAGCTTCTATCCAACAGCTTATGATTTATCATGTCCATTGAATGAGCTGTCTATCGAACTTTGTAAAAATCTGGAACCATTCAATAAAGGAACCCAGCATGCAGAAAGAAATCCTATACATGTATGCTTTCCTGAAGAGGTACTAGTACTAAGCCCCTCAACTCTTCAACAACACTGTCTAATTCATGCAAAATTAAATAGAAAATGATCAAAATGGAAACATATTCTTCCACTTTTACTTAAATATATATTTATATAAATATATTCATCCTTTTCTTTGCATGTTTGTCGATTATAGGTAATCAATAACTTGAAGTCCATGCAAATTGAGTCTTGGCATGCAAAGTCACCAAGCAGTTATATGGGTAAAAGGAACCATCGAAGGGATAACTTAGAAGAGCTTTCTTTGTCTAGATTAATAGATACTGGGATTTTATATTCTTTCCTTCACAGAAGTCCTAATTTGAAAAGCCTATCATTGAGTAATTGTTACTTTGAAAAGATAGTGCCTCCAAAGGAAGATACTGAAATTGAAAACTTGGGAGTAGTCCCAAATCTGAAAAGCTTAATGTTGATAGACTTGCTGAATCTCAAAGAGATAGGCTTTGAACCAGACATCATTCTTGAAAGGTTAGAGTTCTTGATCTTGAAGAACTGTCCTCGTATGATTACAATGGCACCTTCCTCTGTATCTTTTACTCGATTGACAAATCTTGAAGTGATCAATTGTGATGGATTGAAAAGTCTAATGTCAGCGTCTACTGCACAAAGTTTGGTTCAGCTCAACACCATGAAGGTAGTGAAATGTGAATCCCTGGTGGAAATAGTAAGAAAAGATGGAGAAAATTCTGACATGGTTCTTTTTCAACAATTGAAAGCCCTGGAGCTTGTTTCATTGAAGAAACTCAAGAGTTTCTGTGTCTCTGATTGCGCCTTTGAATTCCCATCATTGGAGAAATTGGTAGTGAGTGCATGTTATAATATGGCTAAATTTTCTGAAACAGTCACCAGCTCACCACTTTTACAAAATATACATGTTGTCCACGGAAAAGAGAACAAACGATTCTGCTGGGAAGGAGATATAAATGCTACAATACAAAAAATATTCGAGGAAATGGTATGTAATCATTTATGATTTTCTTGACTAACTTTTTCTTTTCTATTTTCTTATTTTAAACTGTCAGTATCCTTTTAGAGAATAAAAACCGAAAAACGCTACCCAATTATCATCTAACCAAAAAATAGAAGAAAAATTATTAACAAGTGATTGCCTGAGTGGAAAATGTGATTATACAATGAACTTACACAACATATATTCACAGAAATTTTTTGAAGGCATGGAGGAGATGAGCCTCTCCCAACATCGAGAGCTAGAAGAAAGCTGGGAACGTGGAACTATTCTGCAAAAGCAAAATAGCTGGTTTTATAGTTTGAAAATTTTGAAGCTTGAGAACTGTGATATTGAACCATGTGCAATTCCATCAAATATTCTTCCTTACTTGAGGAGCTTAAAAGAACTGCAAGTACGAGGTTGCGACAATGTAGAGGTAATTTTTGAGATGAATGCTAAAGAGGGTACTGGAACAACATTTCAGTTGCAGAAATTGACTTTATCAAAACTGCCAAAACTTGAGGATGTGTGGGAAAGGAACGGTAAAGGAACTGAGAGCTTTCAAAATCTGAAGATGGTCCATGTCAGTGAATGTGAAAACCTTCAAACTGTGTTTCCTTTGACCTTGGCAAAAAATCTTAAGAAGCTTGTCAAACTTGAGATAATTGGGTGTCATGCATTGCGTGAAATTGTCAGAAAGGAAAAGAACGTATCAGCGGTGTTTGTGTTCCCTTGCTTAATTACACTGGGTCTTTTTGATTTGCCAGAGCTCATTTACTTTTACCCAGAATCATTTACTTTGGAATGCTCTGCGTTAAATAAATTAATCGTGTGTTATTGCCCAGATTTGGAGCTATTTGGAAGTGCTAACAGACAATCTATTTTCTTTGACCTAAAGGTAATTAAGTAACATGCAATGCGCACTTTCTGTCTCTCTCTCTCTCTATGTATATATTTTACGTTTCACCTTTTAAAACTCACTCCTTTCTTTTCTATTTATATTCTTTCACTAGGATATTTGCAACCTTGAGGAACTGACAATTGATTGGGAACAAACATTGGTGTTAAGGACAAAGTTGGGAGAACCTACGGACAACCTCAAATATTTAAATCATATTCAGCTTTTCCTTGAGGTTGATGAGAACGAAAGGCCTGATTTGCCCATTCAAATACTCCTGAAGATGCCCAATTTAACAAAAATGAGTATACACTATTCCAATTGCCTCGAGGTATTCCAAACTCAAATCCCAGAAGTTGTTGAAAAAAGGGTGCTTACACACTTGAAAACTTTGAGACTAAATTGTGTGTCGAAACTCCAGTCCATTGGGTCGGAGGACTCACCATGGTTAAATGTGATTTGCGACAGTGAAAACCTCCAAAAATTAGTTGTTCTCAAATGTCCTGATTTGAAAACATTGGTGCATTCTCCTGCTTCAGTTTCTTTCACTTATGTGAAAGAAGTATACATAGACAGGTGTAAAGAATTAAAGTATTTATTCACATTAGCATCAGTAAACAAGTTAGAGAACCTTGAGCGTATAAAAGTCAATGATTGTGAATCAATGGAAGCAATAGTCTTGAAAGAAGAGGATGACATTTCAGAAGAGATCAAGTTACAACAGCTAAAACACATAGATCTAAATGGTTTATCAAGCTTGGAATGCTTTTATTCAGGCAATGACAGTTTGCAGTTACCCTCCTTGGTGCAAGTGGACATATGGAAATGCCCCAAGATGGAGTTTTTCTCTAGAGGAGAGATTCACCTAAATTCTTCTTTTAGAGGAATTCAAGCTTCAAACGTCTCAAGTGATGACTTCGTCTTCTACCATGATCTTAACTTTTCGGTAGAAAAGGTGTTCTTGCAACAGGTAACAACTTCTGATTTTGAATCAATTAATTATGACTCTTGTTTAAGTGAATTAAAAGAATATAAAACAAGAATCATTATAGATTTGTAGCGATGTTTTATAGGTAAACAAAGTCGAGCAGGAAATGGATATATCTTATGAAACGTATTGTAATGTTTACAGGAGTTTTTTCAAGCCGTGGACAAAGAGTGCTTTTCTGATAATCTTGACCTACAAGCTGAGCCGCGTGGTAAAATTGGTCTGCAAAACAAATGGTTGGCCAATTTGGAAACATTGAAGTTGCAAAACTGCACGCAATCATATGCAATTCCATCTTTTATTCTTTGTCTTTTAAAGAACTTAAAAGAGTTAGAAGTACGAGATAGCGACCAAGTAAAGGCAATTTTTGATATGAATGATGACACTGAGATTAAGGAAACAGAATCCCAGTTGAAGATATTGACTTTAAATGGGCTATCAGAGCTTACACATGTATGGGAAAAGGACACTCACAGAATTCTAATCTTTCGCAATCTGCAAGAGGTTGTTGTTAGTGATTGTTCAAAGCTGCAAACTTTATTTCCTGCTTCCTTGGCAAAAAGTCTCAAGGATCTTAAAAAGCTTAAAATAGATTCCTGTGAAAATTTGCATGACTTTGTTGAACAGGAAGAAACAACATTTGTAACTAAAAAGTTTGTGTTCCCTTGTCTAGAGGATTTGGAACTTAATGACTTGCCCCTGGTCACTTGTCCTAAAACATTCACTCTGGAATTCCCCTCGGTAAAATTCTTATCTGTGAGGAACTGTGATGAGTTAGGGTTATTTCAAAGTGTATACGATCCCATGGGTGAGGGTACTTCAAGCAGCAGACTTCCTCTTATATCAGATCCAAAGGTAAGTGAAGCATCATAGAATCTGCACTTCCAATTTTTTTCTCTTTTCACCTTTCATCTAATTCACACATCTTTCGATTTGATTCGTTTTTGTCTCTAATTGTTAGGTCATTTCCAACCTGGAGAAACTGACTCTTGATTGTAAACAAATTTTGGCATTAAGCTTATGGTTTAAGTCACAGAAATCTACAGAGGGCCTCACAAATTTTAACACCATTTCCTTGTCGTTCTTTGGCATTGATGGGAATGAAGTGCCTATGTTGCCCATTGAAATACTCAAGGCACCAAGTTTAATAGAACTGGATATGAACAATTGCAATAATATCGAGAATTTCCTTGCTCAAAACCCCAAGATTGGCGAGGAGGAGATGCTGAGACAGTTAACAATATTGAGGCTATGCAATGTATCCACAACACAATTCTTCGAGTTAGAGTACTGCTTAAGCTTAAACATAATCTGTGAGAGGCTCCACAAATTAACTCTTTCCCAATGTCCTCATTTGACAACAATATTAAGAGTACATTCTGCGGTGTCTTTCTCTTGCCTGAAAGAACTAAATATTTACAAATGTCCAAACTTGAAGTATTTATTTACAACTTCAGCTGCCAAAAAGTTAATGAACCTTGAGGAGATTAGGGTCACCGAATGTGAAACACTGACAGAAATAGTGTCTAAAGAGGGAGATGCAAGTTCAGAAGGCATTAAATTTGATCGACTCCACACCATTTATCTACAATCTTTAACAAGTTTAGTATGCTTTTATTCTGGAAGTGACAGTATAGAATTATCATCTTTGAAAACTGTGGCAATACGGAGCTGCCCGAACATGGAGATTTTCTCCCATGGAAATGAATCCCTTATGGGAGTTGCGTTATCCACGGACCAGGGAGCGGATGATGTACACCCTCCACAAGATCTTAACACCAGAATAAAAGGGATCATACAACGAAAGGTAAAAATTTAAAGGATGTGTTTGGAAAGACATTTATAATTTATTTGGCCTTATCATATTGAATGCTTATTTACAAGTAATTTAGAAGATAACCTATTACTATATTTGTAGGAGTTTTTTGAAGCAGTTGACAAGGAGTGTTTTTCTGATAATATTGAGCTACAAGAAGATCCGCACTGTAAGTTTGGCCTGCAAAACCAATGGTTGCGCGATTTGGTTAGTTTGAAGCTTCAGAACTGTACTTTGCTATGTGCAATTCCGTTTTCTATTCTTGCTCTTCTACAGAGCTTAAAAGAGTTGGAAGTACAGGATAGTACAACAATAGAGGTGCTTTTTTATATGAATGACAATGAGATTATGGGAATAACATCTCAGCTGAGGATTTTGACCTTAAAAGGGCTATCGAAGCTGACACGTGTTTGGGAAAAGAACAAAAATGGAGTTCTTAACTTTTCAAGTCTGGAACAGGTCGTTGTTAGCAATTGCGAAAACCTGCAAACCTTATTTCCTGCTTCCCTGGCAAGAAATCTTAAAAGTCTCAAAGGAATTGACATAGAATCTTGCGTTGAGTTCCAAGAAATTGTAGAAAAAGAAGACGACACAGAAGCAAAATTTGTGCTCCCTTGTTTAGAGGAGTTGAATCTTTCGTTTTTACCACAACTCACGTGCTTTTATCCTCAAACATTCACTTTGGAATGCCCAACCTTAAATTTATTATCTGTGTTTGAGTGTGAAAGATTAGAGTTGTTTCAAAGTGAACATTCCATGGGTGAGGGTACTTCAGTTAAGAGACAACCTTTAATTTCAAGTCTAGAGGTAAGTGCGCATCAAAAAATCTATACTCTCAAATTTTCCCTTTATTGGTCTATTACAATCCTTAATTTCTTTTGAATTTGTTTTTGTTGTAATCATTAGGTCATTTCCAACCTGAAAGAATTAGAACTTGATTGGAAACATATTCTGGCATTAAGATCAAGGCTTAGGTCTGAAAAATTTACTGGCATCTTCAAATTTGTGAATAAAATGAATCTGCTCCTAAACGCTGATGTGAGTGAGATGCTTATAGTGGTCAATGAAATAGTCCATACAACACCCAACTTAATAGAAATGATTGTGATGATAGACAATTGCAATAGTATGGAGATTTTCCTTGCTCAAAACCCCAAAATTGGTGAGGATGGGATGCTCTTACAGTTAAGAACATTGAATCTATTCCGTATATCTGATATCCGGTCCAACCAGCCAGAGAACTCGTCATGGTCAGACACATTCTCCGAGAAGATTCACGAATTACATGTATTCGAATGCCCTCATGTTGAAACAATTGGAGTGCATCCTACTTTTTCAGTTTCTTCCTCTTTTCTGAAACAGGTGTTTGTACAAAAATGTCCCCAAATGCAGTATTTGTTTACATTTTCAGTCGCAAAAGAGTTGGTGAACCTTGAAGAGATCACAGTCATAGAATGTGAATCACTAAAGGAAATAGTGTCCAAAGAGGGAGATGAAGATGAACCCAAAGGAGAAGGTGACGATAAATATGAGAATGAGATGATATTCATGAAGCTAGAGAACTTGATTCTTGCCTCATTAGACAATTTAGAAAGTTTTTACTCGGGGAGTTGCATTTTAAATTTCCCATCCTTGAGAAAAGTGGCGGTCAACGAATGCCTCAACTCCAAAATTTTCCGTCATCGTGATAAAGTGCCTCCAAAATTTACGGTGATAATAGATGAAATCCTAGGTAAAGGTGATAAAAAAGCTCTGGTCACGCAACAGTTTGAGGAGGAGGCATCCTGAGTTAGTTTGGTGGCAAATTCCCTTCACTTGTAAGTGAGTGCACTATTTCATTATCTATTTCTCTTACAAATGGAATTGGCATATGCTGAACAACTTCTACTCACTAATTAGTGTGAAGGCCTTCATCATCTAATAACTTTTCTTTGTTTCTGCATTTACATAAGGAGAAATATGAAACGTTAAATCAAAATATATTTTTCTCCGATCTGAGTTAGTCATCTCTAATCAACTCATCTATTGTGAATAATTTGCTTTAAGAAATTGTGTTAGCTGAAAGAAACTTATTGTCATGGAGTGTTAGTGAGTATATTGTGCTTATATTATAATTTTCAATCTTTATAATACAAGTTTATTCTTAAAGATTGAAAGGAAAGGAAAGTTCAGACAAATAAAAGCACGAACACCAGTCAAAACTAGAATTTTAACACTAGTTCAGACTATCAAAAATTTTGATAATCAGTTTTTCTCAGGCCTTACAAAATCCAGTTTAAAGGTTGTGAATCTCTTACTTCTCAAAGTTGGGATTTCAGTTGTTCGCTCATGAATAAATTCTACTTATTTTCCTACGAGTTTTAAACTGTTCCACTCTCTAACCGTAGTTCTTTTAAAACAATTCAAGTTGCAGGGAATCAGGGGACTCAAAGAAGGAAATGATAGTGACATGACTACAGCTGTCAACAAATAGAGTGTTTTTTCTTTGTGTTGAAGTGCAGTGTTCATTAATAAAGTTTCCCTATATACCTACAGGAAACTGTGAATGGTTCTCAAGACATATAAGGTTGTATGTGAATAAGAGTGGTTCTTGTACTCATATAGGAGAATATGTGTGTTGCTTGTATTATAGAGATTTGAATTGTTTTAAATTTAGTTCTTGAAGGTTTTTCTGTGAAGAAATTTGACATGATTGTATTTGTAGAGAAAGATGCTCTGTGAATAAGTTGAAAGTTAAACATTGCATGACTAGACATGTTTGTCGTTGGTGTTCCATGAACAATGCTGAAATGTATTTGTGTATGTAATATGGTTCCTATGTTGTAAAATGAGTGTTTCTGTTTTAATAAAGTTGTCCTATTGTACAGGAGGGGTGTATCATTTTTAGATTATTGAAATTTTCTTCATATATAAAGTTTATTATATCTAAAGATGGTCAAGATAAAGACGAAGATAGAGATGAGATTACATAGAATCTAAAAACTAGTGTTTTTATTGCTTGACCTATTTTATGTCTATACATTCTCATAGAAAAGATTTGATGATTTAGAAATAAGATATTTTGGAGAAGTAGAAACTTTCTTGCATCAAGTTTAGTGATTTCAATGTATCCCATGGTTAGGGTTAATAATAAAGCTAGTAGGAATTTAAATATGAATTGAAGATCCAATGTTGAATAGAAAGGATCCACAAATATTTGAAATTAAGTTGAGTTTTTTGTGGGAATGATTTCATGATTTCTTGTACGATTGAATCATGATTTATTGGTGTCAAATATATCTAATTTCTGTCTTGTGTCGAATTCTAAGATGTTTTTTATGGATTTTTGCAGCAATATATATATATATATATATATATATATATATATATATATATATATATGTCAACTCCAACAAAAAGGAAAGAAGATAAGACATTAATATCAACAAATCATGGTGGAAAATATTTAGGAAGTTTAAATTGAAAATCTTTCATTAAGTAAAAGTGTAAAAGTTGAATAATAATTTTTAAAAAAACCCAATAATACTTAATATTTTAAAAACCCATAAGTTTTTAATTTTTTGAACCTAAAACGATGAATTAAGTTAATTTAGCCTCAAACCATACATAAAATATGTATATCTTACATCTATCAAGTAAATAATAAAAAAAAAACTCACATTTTCGTTTAGTTGTATAAATTATAGTCCTACATATTAATCGTAGTTTCCACACAGAAAAAAAGAGAGCTCAGAGTGTGCATTTGTTTCATCTATGTTTTTGAGATGAACACTGACCGACTCTTCAATCAAATGCTTTGATCATCACAGCTCCCACAAATGTGCACCAGCCGGGAATCGAACCCGGGTCTGTACCGTGGCAGGGTACTATTCTACCACTAGACCACTGGTGCTTTGAGTTCTTTGATAGAACAAGTATAATTATGATCAATATTTATCAAGACTTTTTTATTTGTATTAAATGTCACAATAAAACCATAAAGAATCCAAAGCTCTGATCTCTGTTTTTATATAGAAAGATTTTAATAATGGATGAGTGATATGTTATGATGGAAATAAGAGATTATATCGGCTTAATTACTTTATTTCATTACTTTATTTCATGTTTGGACGTGTGATATGAATTGTCCATATGAATGATAGGTGAAGGTGATGATTTTATCCTAATAATATTATTTAGTTTATTATCTTATGTATTTTTGTTTATAATTATTGTAAGATATAAATTTAAATTACAGTATCCATTAAAATATTAAATTAAATAATTATTATCTAAATATGTTAAATATATTTTTAAAATCTTATATAAATTTTTATAATATAATTTAGTTAATTTTCTTTTATAATTCTCATAATTTATAAAAATTATAACTATGTAGATCAATTCTTACATAAATGTATGTATTTTTAATTAAGATTCTCATTTAATCAAAATTAATGTTACATTATAACCTTGTTTAATTTGTTATGTTCTAAGCATCACCTCTACTAACAAATTGTTTAATTCTAATATGATTTATCTTACCATATCATATTTTGTTGTCGTATGTAACTATCTTATATCATCTAAGTTATATTTAATTCAAATTTAATTTTCATGTTTAAAGTTAATTAAAAACTAACAACAATACACGAGTATGCATATTAATGTTATTTTGTGATATATATATATATATATATATATATATATATATATATTAAAACAAGTTAATACAATCAGTGGCGGAGCGTCTATAAAACTGGAAGGGGGTCTTGGCCCCCAAATATTTTTTACTTTTTTTTAAATTATATATATGTTTTTGAAATTTTTAAAAATTTTGAAAATTTTTTAAATTATAGATAGTGTATTTTAGAAATTGAAGAAAATTAAATTATATCTTTTTATTTATTTTATAAAATAAAATATTTAATACTAATAAATAATAAAACATAAAATCAAATATAACAAAGAATACAAATATTTATGTTTAATTACTTTTTTATCTATATTTTCATCTAAAAAAACAAATTGTGACTAAACAATTGAGATTAAGTTGAGACTAAAAGAAAGAGAAAGATCTTGATATATTTGGAAATAGTAACCAAAAGAGTAATTAAACAAAATATTTAATAAAATATTTTTTATTTTCTTTCTCATTGTCTTTTTAGTTTTTCACTCTCATATATTTTTTTGTTTTTGAAGAAAAAATAAAGTTATATATATATATATATATATATATATATATATATATATATATATATATAATTTTTGCTCTTATTTCTTATTTGTTTCTTTTATTTATCGAATAACAAGATGTAACTCTCTTGTCTTACTTGATAATGAAATATTAGTTTAATAATTATTAAATATTTTTTTTTATCTCATGAGTATCTTGTATATTCATTTTTTATTATTATAGAAGTAAAAAATAATGTATTATGTATTTTTTCATAACCGATTTTTAATTGTGACTTGACTACCATATATTTCTCTTTTAATAATTATGTTTCTCAATTTTTTATTAGATTATAACAAATTATTTTTAATATATTTTAAAAAAAGTATATTGATAAAGAACAAAATAATAAATGTTTTTTTAATAGTGATAAAAGAAAAATTACGTGAAGATGAAAAATAACATAGATTAGATTCAACTTCTTTACACTAATGATTAAATTGTTCAGTTACATAAGTTATTTTTTAAAAACATTATACTAATAACTCAATCAAAATCAAATAATCATATTAATTTGATCCTTCAACACTCTTGTAAAAATCTGCCATGCCATTGAATATAATTGTGTTCTAATTTTAACTTGAGGATCATTTAATTTGTTTATCAATCACAAACCACAATTAGAGGGATTCACACAAACAAAATGAACTTTCAAATAGTCAAATGTATGATTTTTTATTTTTATTTTTTATAAATCATTGAGTCATTTCACCAATCTTTGAGGGAACAATTTGGATCTCAATTTTAAATCATAAAAAATTTTATCTTTACAATTTTGATAAGTAATTTAATGATTTTCTTAAATTTTGAAAAAAAAAACAGTTTATATTATTAAATTAAAAAATTAATCTTTAAATTCTAAATTTAAGAGATAAAGTAAAAAATAGTTTAGTCTCCAATTAAAAAAAAAATACTAAAAGAATTGATTTTAAATTGTAGAAACCAAATAATTTATTAAAAAATTAGATTAAAATGCTATTTGGTTCAAAATTTAAGACATAAGAAGAAACACTGTATAAAATTCCAAAACGACGTCACTTTGACTCACTTTATCTTCTTCTGGTTCAGCGAACTGCGCAGAACTCGGCAGTTGCAGAAATGGCTACCATTTCTGCTTCCCTCGCTCGCTTCTCCGTTATCTCGCAACCTTCCTCCAACTCACAATATATTCTCTTCAACGTCGCTCCTCGAACCGGAACCCCCAGTTTCAGAACCGGCTCGGCCCGGTTCAGGTGTTCAGCCGGACAGACCGGGTTCTTCACGAAACTGGGGCGTTTGATTAAGGAGAAGGCGAAGAGTGACGTGGAAAAGGTGTTTTCAGGATTCTCCAAGACCCGTAGCAACCTCGCCGTCATCGACGAGCTTCTGCTCTACTGGAACCTCGCCGACACCGACCGAGTCCTTGACGAACTCGAAGAGGTTCCTACTATTCATTTCTATATGTTGTATTTAGAATTTAGTTTTCATACACTCACGTTATCCTAAATACTGTGTGCAACACTTAACAGAACATGTTTGTATTTTTAAGAATTTATTTATAAATTGATCTTAATTTATGGGTATAAGTTCTCTGGACTAAATTCTTTGTCTGAATTTACTTTTATTTCTTATGCATAAGTTAATTTTAGGTGATAGTAAAATTTGTTTTATTTCGTTTTTTCATATGTAATGGAAAACATTATCCAACCAAGTTATGGATTAACTAGCGTGTGATTCCTTGCTCAATTAATGGTTTCGAGTTCAGGTGCAAGTTTCTGAGTGTGCAGTTGCATTGATCACTCTTATTGAGAATTTAAACTTTGTTGCTTCCAGTAGTCTTACTTGGCTTGATCCAAATTAATTATCCTAATTATAAGAATTTTTACAATAGCTATCATAAAACTCAACAATCTTAAAATTCATGTAAACACGCATTGCATGCTAATTAAATTATTTTTTTTATGAGTATAGTTTTCATAAACTACAGAGTTAGGATTTTTACCAAATTTTTTGCATTTTAATTAAATTATTTATTTGTTTATTGCAGGCTCTTTTAGTGTCTGATTTTGGCCCGAAAATCACTATTAAGATTGTGGAGAATTTGCGCGAGGATATATTTTCAGGGAAGCTTAAATCAGGGAATGAGATAAAGGTATAAATTGAACAGATTGATCGAAGAGAGTCAGTCTTTGAATTTTATTAATTGCTAACACGCTTCAAATGTGCTTCAAATGGCTTAAAGGACTCAAGATTATGTTATTGTAGTTTAGCACGTCTTAGGAGTTTGTTGTTTGTGTGTATGGATTGGATTCTTTGGAAGGAAGAAGTTTTTGAAAATAAATTAGATTTTAAGAAAAAGGGCTGAAATGGTTGATGAACATTTAGTATTCAGAGGATAATTCTTTATTGAATGTTTATTATTATTGGAAGGACATTTTTTGTGTGCTCCTCATGTACTAAATGCTTTACTTTTTATTTAGTTCTTCCTATTTTACCGTATATGATGAGTTTGAAATTTTTGATTTATTCTATCTCGGAGTTTAAGAGTGCTTGATATTCTTTTTTTTTGGGTTGTGGTTGGGTCTTAACATGGTCAGAACTAGTTACTGAAACTTCCCTTCCCCTTTTTTATCAGGTTATTTGATAATATATCGGACACTTTCTAATTTTATGATATGGAATGTGTTGTGCATTAATTTGAATGGCATTAGGAAGCATTGAAGAGGAACGTTTTGGAACTGTTAACCTCCAAGGGAAGTAAAACCGAACTTCAACTTGGATTCAGGTGTGAACATTTTCAACTTTTACGGTGAGACTAAATTTTATTGTCTTCACTTTTTGTGCTTTATATTGGGTTAATTTTTGGTGTTTAGGAAGCCGGCTGTAATAATGATAGTTGGTGTTAATGGTGGAGGGAAGACAACATCTTTGGGTAAGAAAAAGGCTTACGTTGTTGATTCCATTCTTTGGTGATCATTGAAATAAATAATTGAGACATTAGACAGCATACAGTTTTTTTTTCTTCCTTTATGTTCCAAGTGAGATTTATTTCTCTAGAGTTAATGAATAAGCCTACAAAGGTTATATTGTGTCAATTGGATGTAAAATTATGAAAGAAAAAAACTATGGATCACCATGACTATTATTAGAGTTATTATGCATACATTGTAAATTCATAAAATCATTTGATGAAACTCTTCCTCCCTCTTCCAATAAGCAATCAAATTCTCTTTGGTTGTTTAGATATCCAAAACCATGCCAACTTGTTCAGCTTTTATTTGCAGGAAAGCTGGCCTATAGATTGAAGAATGAAGGGGCTAAGGTTAGATTATGTATTATATTATCTGAGTGTTGCTTTGGTCTTGATTTTGATCTCCAACTGAAAGTTTGTTGGTCAACAGGGCCTGCTGGGATTTCTCTTCTCTGAATTTTAAGAGCTTGTATAGTGATGTCATTAGGGAGCCAATGAGTACCTTTCAACTATTCAGATAAATATCATAAACAGTGACTTGACCAAGAACCTTTTACACCTCTCTTTGGTCTTCTGCCCACTATTTTTTTGAGGTTTCCACTTCTAACTTGCAGAAAGATTAGCCCATTCTCATCAATATTAATTTTCTCTTTCCTTCCATTCTTCAATTATATTTTGTTTGCTTGTAGACCATACCTTTACCTTATCCAGAATGACTATTTCTTTTATTAATTCACGAGTCAGGATAAAACTTTCTCTTTGGATTCTTGAAAGATGCTGAGTATCTCAAATAAGAAAAATGGACCATAAGGAAGAGAATGCGATCACAAGGGGATAATGAAGAACTATGAAAATACTTGTAGGAACCTTTACAAAGAATACTCTATTCTTAATTATTTTCCTGAAATTTGGCTTTTAACAGAAACCAATGGAATTAGTTTATGAATATAGCTTACACTATCTTATGGGATAATGTTTGGTTGTGATCATACTTCCAAATTCCCCAGTGAAGTCCTTGAAGATTGTTAGTTGCTTATATTTAAGTCAACTCTTGCGTCCTTTTATATTATCAAAATATATGAAGTTGGTCTTAGTCGGGGTGTAGTATGGCCTTGTGATGCTTCATTTCCCAACATTAAGGTAGGGATAATTTTATATCATTAGTCTTTTATTTCTAAAAAGAAGGAGACTCAATGCCCAAGGCTTCCCAAAGATGGGGTCTGGTAGGGTATATGTTGCTGCTACCTTACCCTTGCAAGTGGAGAGGCTACTTCCAAGATTAATCCATGATCTCCTGGTCACAAGGAAGCAACTCTACTGTTGCCCCAAGGATCAACCTCTTTTTATTCAGAGAAGAGAATGCATTAAAACTACTTGGTCTACATTTTTTAAATATAAAAAATGTTGTTTATGTTCCTATGTACCTCTTAAAATTTTAAAATCAATTTATGTTTCAAGATTGAAAGGAATTGAAGGACTTTGTTGTTCTCTTGTTTGAACTTTAATATCTATGGTTGTATCATATTACCTTTTGTCACATTTATGCTTCACAATTTAGGATATAGAATTCCATGGTGGTCTTCTGTTCTTACTTTTAAAAATCTTCCAGATATTGATGGCGGCTGGTGATACATTTAGAGCTGCTGCCAGTGATCAGTTGGAAATATGGGCAGAAAGGACTGGATGTGAGATTGTTGTGGCTGAATCACAGAAAGCAAAAGCATCATCAGGTACAAATGGAGTTAATTTGGATCTTCGATCTGCTGTTGATCACTTTTAAATTTAGATATATTTTTCGTTGGCTTTGATACTAAAGTTTCTTCCTACTGTATTACATGCAGTGCTTTCACAGGCTGTAAAAAAGGGAAAAGAGCTCGGTTTTGATATAGTTTTATGTGATACATCTGGACGTAAGTACAAGTTTTCCACTAGCTGTTTGTGTTTTAATGAACTATCTAGATATATTAGCATCGGTGTTCATGTTATGTTCTCAGGTTTACACACTAATTACAGCTTAATGGAAGAGTTGATTTCCTGTAAAAAATCTGTTGCTAAAGTCATTCCTGGTGCACCCAATGTAAGCCCAAGCTTTTTACTCTTTTCCTCCCAATTTAATCTTGCTGCTGGTAATTGTTTGGGAACTACTGAGCATTTGATCATCTATGCTTGTTTTTTTTATATACTTATGGTTTAATATCTTAAAAACGTTTTATCTTTTTTATTTTCTGGCAGCTTTTTGGAATAAGCTTTTAGACCTCTAGGTGGAAGTTGATGAATAATTATAACGTGGATGGTATTTTTCTTTTGTCTGTTTTGGTCATATGGAGCAAAGCATTTATACTAAAACACCTACTTTGTGTTCTGTTAAATTTTATTCTTCAATTGATAGTAAACAGAATTATTAAACCTGACATAAGCTAACACTTTTTTTTATTATTTATTATTATTACTATACTATCTTTCTGTAGCATCCTTTTCAATATCTCTTAATATAACTACTGTGTATGTTATAGGTACTTATTTATTTGTCCTTAGTTCTCTTTGTAGTTTAGTAAATCTTAATGTGTGTGAATAAAACGTCTTTCCTTGAACATGTTTTCCATTTCTCTTTCTCGCACTCGCCAAACAAACACAAGTATATCATAAAACGAGTGTTTTGACAATGATTGCAGGAGATCCTACTGGTTCTGGATGGGACCACTGGTCTGAATATGTTGCCACAAGCAAGAGAATTCAATGATGTAAATTCTATTTCTGCATTTTAAATTGTATATTTGTTGAGTTTGGGGAAATTTTTATTTTATTTTCTTTAATCCCTACTGTCAGTAAATGAGAATACCGTGTGATAATAAGATTGTTTCTTTGGGAGGGGTATTGGATCTTTGACATTCAAACTAAAGATTGCATTTCAATATTGTAATTGAAACAGAAAATGGGAAGAGATTGTAAAACAATTCTAGATCAAATCTTGCAACCGGTAGACAATGAGTTGTGCTTTCTTTGTACCTAGAATTACATATATACAAATTCCTCATTAGTTTGACTGGATCTTTGATGCATATTGGGGAAACATTTATGTAGTGATGGAATTCAATTTCTTAATTTATTTCTAGATGCCAACTTTTGACTTTTTTTCCTCTGAAAACTAGGGAATATAAAATATGTATACTGCGATACCTTCTGGTCCTTCTTGTGCAATGCTTTCTGTGATGCCAAATCATGGTTATGATTTAAACATGCAAATCTGATATTCAAGAGTTAATAGATGTAGTGAACAGTTCAATCTGGAAAGAAAAAGTATAAAACAAACCCTGAAATGGGGACAAAAGGAATACATTAGAATTTAAAGCATAATACATCTTTGAAAAAAAAAATATCAGTAAGTGAACGAAGATTTAGAGGTTAATTTATTTAGCAAACATACTATGGCCAAATGAGTGGTCAGTCACAAATATGTTGTAGTTTTCATGTATGGTGATCCTGCAAATTCCTCACTCAGTCTTGTTATTCATTCCTTACATAGTTTTAGATATTATCGCTCATAGTATCTCAACGTTTAGTATTATAGTTGCCCCATTGTTCCGTATTAACTTCTGTGAGCTTTATTCAAATTTTTTACTCTGAATCCTTTGACCTTGAGACAGGTTGTGGGTGTCACTGGTTTAATTTTGACCAAATTGGATGGCTCTGCAAGAGGTGGCTGTGTGGTATTCTCTTCATTTTCTTTTTCTCTTAATGGATATTTAATAGTTTTTGGACCGAATATTTTTCACTATTGGTAGTACTATTCTTTGCTGGGATGGGGTGATCATGGTAAGGACTAATTTATGTTGGCAGGTCAGCGTGGTTGATGAACTTGGAATCCCGGTAAAATTTGTGGGTGTTGGTGAAGGTGTTGAAGACCTTCAACCCTTTGATGCGGATGCCTTTGTCAATGCCATTTTTATGTAAACCAATATTGTGGTATGTGCATCACGAATTGTCCTTTTCATTCTTTTCAGAATCGAATTTGAATAGTTTTCGAACATAATTGCAGTTGAATGTCTTCAATAGCAACAACACCAGTTCACAGGAAAAAATGGCACTTTCTTATGGAACACCTCTTGGGAGAGGCCATGCAATTCGAATTTGTTGACATGATTTTGAAGTGCCAGAGCTATTGTGGCTCTCGAGGCACGCTGAGTGTATATAATCTTCCTTTTGCATGCTGTGGCTGGAAGTAGTTTCTGACAGTGCAATTGGTACACAGGGTTTATATTCACTCCTTTTATGAACCAAAGCATTTCATTGTGGTGTGCATGTATAGATTGTGCTTGAAGGCATTGTAAACAGTAAACACAGCTTCCATTGTCTGTCAACACAAGCATCAACCAGGTAAGTGATTTGTTATTTTGTTTTACATTTCAAAATCTTAATATGTTGTCACTCTTTGATTGTGCTTAGCATCTCACATTTAGGTGAGTGTCCATACAAGTACATCCTTGAGAAACATGCATGTTTGGTTTTACATCAATTAAAAGTAAACGTGAATCTGAGATCTACATTTAAGTTCAAGCTATTTTGAGTAGTTTCTATGACTCTAATTGTTAAATCAAATATGCACTATTTTGTGTAGCTTTTATGACTCTAAAATGTTAAACCAAATATTTTTGTGTAGTTTCTATGACTCTAAATGTTAAACCTAATATGTACTACAGGAATTGAATCTCCAATCACATTTTCTTGCGCTTCTCTTTGTTTTCCTTTTCTCCCTTCAAAAAATAGTGAATTGTCTTGTTTAGATTCAAGACCTAAAGTTATGCATATAAAAAATCAATGTAAAGGATTCTGAAATTGGAATTGGAACTACCAATTTGTTTTTCTGAATTCTGGTAGTAAGTTCATTTTTTTAATTTCTCCAACGCAAGCATCAAGACATAGAAGATATTGCTATTTGATTCGAGAGAAAAAAATCCTAAACGCGGGTGTTTATAATAAATATGGGTACCGTTTCCCCTTAATTTTATGATCTAAATTTCTAATATTCTTTTAATCGTAATCTCATTTTCTAATAGAAAAAGTACCCTAACATCTTACATTTTAAGAAGTGTTTACAGAAGTTTTACTTGCTGTGTCCTTTTATAGGCCTTCCTGCACTTCTAATTTTGACCAGAATCTCTATAATTTTTTGTATTTTGAAACGTAGAATTTGAAATACAAATTCTATTATAGATCTTATATTTTGAAATATAAAATAAAATATATATTTTGGATTGTAAATATAAAACAAAGAATGTATATCTAATTTTTATATTTGTATATCTAATTTTTATATTTCGGAATATAAAATTTACATTTTGAATTATACGTATATAAGAATTTATGGAGTGTATGAAAAAATTTATAGAGTAACAGGAAGAAGCTGCCCTTTTATATTTTACTAATCATTTCACGTGGTCTAGGATAATTATGGGCAACAAAAACAAATATCTTTAATAAGATGTATGTTAAGTAAAACAATTTGATGTAATTTTATTCACTCAGTAACAATTTTATATTTTACTTCATGTCTACTGTATAGTGTGGATTAGGAATTTTCATATCATAGTGAAAGTACAATATATGTAGGGGACGAATCTACTTTGGTAGCGTAGGGGCTACTTTTTAAAATGACTAGAATACTATACAAATAACATTAAGGTAAAACATTAAATAATATTAATATAAAAAGGTTTAAATGAAAATAAATAGTATTAATGTAATAACAATAATGCACATATTTTAAGTCAATTAGATTCAACGAATTACTTGTTGTTTTTTAATTAAGATTAAATGAATTTTCAACACTTCACAAAGAAT